>NW_008357456.1:373449-382986 GCF_000622305.1 Nannospalax galili
GAGGTCAGTTGTTTTTGATGCCTCATAATGAGACCCAGTCTTTTTTTTTTTCTCTTTTCGTCTTTTTGAGACAGTTTCCCTATAGCCCAGCTGCCCTGGCACTTGCTGTTGTAGACCAGGCTGGCCTTGATCTCAGAGATCCACTTGCCCCTGCCTCCCAAGTGCTGAGACTAAAGGCTAGCACCACCGCACCTGACTTTTTTTTTTTAAATTTTATTTTTAACTTTAAGAACAGAGATTACATTGTGTTTCATTTTCATATATGTGGGAGTGCACCTGTATGTGTGTGGATTTCACTATGTTGCATGAAGCTGATTTTGAACTCCAGAGCTCAAACGATCTTCCTACCTTAGTCTCTGCAGTGTTGGGATTACAGGGGTATTATTGCACTGAGCTTGTTAACTTCAAATTGATTGTATATATAATATTTTCAGTTTTCAGTGGTGTGTGTTATGATGTATTCCTAATATATGCTTTCCCTAGAGCTCATGAGATCTTGCACCTTTTGTATAATCTGCAGTTTCTGTAAATATTTGCATTGGACTGCATCGTATGGTTAGATAACAGCTTTTGCTCAGCAACATCTTGAGTTCAGAAGATTAGAAGTGCTAGGACAAGTTGTGTACTCAGCTAAGCTTGAAGGTATGTTTGGAGATCACTTTTCTAAGAGGTTTATTAGCAGTAAAAGTTTTGGCCTTGCCAGCTTGTTTCCTTTTGCAGTCTCCTATCAGGATGAGGGAATGAGAACATTCTATCAATATATATTACTAGGTGTGATTGTTGAGTTTGTCTTTCAGTGTTAGTTACTGGAATATATAAAGGTGGCTTTGGGGGCTGGAGAGATAGTTCAGCAGTTAAAAGCATTGGCTGCTCTTATGGAGGACCTGGATTCAGTTCTCAGCATCCACATGTCAGTTCAGCTGTCCATAACTTCAGTTCCAGGGGACCTGACGCCCTCTTCTGGCTTCTGAGGGTATTGTGTGCATGTAGTACACTCATATGCAGACAGAATGCTCATACACATAAAAAATGAATTAAAAAAATTTTAAAATAGCTTTTTTGTTGATACTTTATGAGAAATGGTTTTTATTTTGAGGCAAGATGAGTTTGTGGATGAATGAATTTCTAAGGAAGATATTTGAAATAATGTATAAGGAAGTTCACAAACGTAGACTAACAGGTTTTTTTGTTTTTGGCAGTGTAGGGAGGGTCCTCAGGGCCTCTTTCAGGCTAGGCAAGCACTGTACTGCAGAGCACTGAGCTACACTCTCTCCGTACCCAGTTTTGTTTTTGAAATGTAGTTTAGTTAAAGGAAGCTAATAAGGAGGATATTAAAGAAACAGCATAACTGAAGCCTTTGGAAACAAAGCCAGAGGAAACACTGAGGTTTTCTTTGATCATTTCCTTATTTTTTATTGTTAGGCAATAAACGACCTGGGACATAATAGGTGAAACAGCCCAGATTATTTTTTACTATTATCTGTCTATTCCTAGGATTTACAGCCCCACCCCCCAGGTGGTTCATACTCTGGTCTACTTTGTGCGGTTGTATGTAGGTGGAGTATTGCATTTTGAAGACTCACTGAGGTGGGTCCTTAGGTAGGCATCTTCATGTAGTGGTGTCTTTGGCATGGAGGCTTCAAGAAAGTTAGACTTCCTTTATGGCAGCTCAGAGTTTGAAAAGGCTCAAGAAAGAGCCATACTGAAATGCTTTTTTACAACCTGGTTTCAAGGTCATGCAACATCATTTCTGTGCCATTCTGTTTTTGAGAAGCAAACCCTAAGTCTAGCACATACTCCAGGGGAGAGTAGTTAGTCTTGACCTCTTGGTGAGAACAGTATCAAAGAATTTACAATTTTGTTAAGCCATTGTATTAGTCAGGGTTCTCCAAAGAAACAGAACCAGTAGAATGGATATATATGTATAGAGATTTATCAGCTTAGCTCACAGGATAGAGTCTGAGTAGTCCAACAATGGCTGCACCACACTGGAGAGGCTGAGAATCTGTAGTCGCTCAGTCCACAAGCCTGGATGTCTCAGTAGTCCCAATCCGGTGCTGAAGGTCTGACGAATTCCAAAATATCATCTAGTCTTCAGTCTACAGCAGCAAGATGAACTCACCAGCGCGAGAGAGAAGGCAAGCTGCAAAAAGCCCTGCGTCCTCCTCTGCCTTGGTCTTTTATACCAGCTGCCATCAGAAGGTAACGCCCACATTTAGGGTGTGTCTTCCGGCTTTAGATGATCCAATCAAGAAGATCTTTTTCATTTCAGTTAATCTCAGATCAAATCAAGTTGACACCCAGGATTAGCCATCACAGCCATCATCAAGAAAGATATACCAATAATAGTAGAATGCAATTATTAATTCAGAAGGCGATTTGGGTACCACGAAAAGATTGATATCCTGTATTTGAAAGTTGAAGCTTCAGCGGCATGCCATTTATGGTATTGGACATAGCACATCTTGTGAAAGTGTGATTTGTAATGAACATATTTTCAGACGGAAGTATTGAACTTGACAGTTCGACAGTTGAATGTCATAGAGGACCAAAAAAAGCATCTAGGTCAAAATGACAAAGGAAGTCAATGTAAATGTGCTTCTTTGGCTTCCCTGGTGTTACTCATCGAGTCAGGTGGTGATGGGCACATCACTGAGGAAATGGGAGCCACTGCTATGTTCCCCAGTTTAGATTGAAGTGTGGGCTAGTGATTGGTGTTTTGCTTTGTGCTCTTCCTGTGAAATAGTACTTTCTTTGGATAAGAGATACTTCATCATCAATTTGATTAGTCAACTTCTATTTTCAGATCTGATCTGAAATAATGGCTTTACTGCTTGTATGTACTGCTCAGTTATTTAATCATTTGTGTGCCAATTGTGCATAAGGCTTTATACTAGGTATTGGGTATAAAGTGACATTCACAGGAAACTTTCACTCAGTAAAGTTTCAAAAAAAAATGTTCCAGAAATCTTTTTGGGTAAAGATATTACTGTGGAAATAAATTGTAGCTTGCCAGCATTGTAAATAAGAAGGCATTTGTTTGCCTGTAATGATTATTAGCATAATGATTGGGGGAATTGCTCAGTGGTTAGAGCACTTTGCTTGTCATGGTGGAGTCCTGTGATCAAACCCCAGTTCCATAAAGAGATGAGAATTTACTAGAAAGAGACATTATTTTTGCAGCTTTGCCTAAGGCAATTATTTTGCTATTATATGTGGTCATTTGTCATATGTGCTATTTTTCTTATGTTTTTGTAGTTTTTAATTTGATGGAATATTTGAAATTGCAGTAAGGATTGTATGGTCAAGAAAAGAAAGACCCTTTATTTGGCATTTTGTCTGTTTGAAATCAAGAGAAGCTGTCTCAAAACCTTGCTCTTGTCATTATGAGATGAGGATGCAGGAGTAAGCAGGTTCTAAGACGTGTACATCTAATATTAATAGGAGAAAGTGTAGATTGAAGTTTTGAATGGAAAATGATAGGAAGTGTCAAATTAGTTAAAATTACTTTTTAAACTTTCTGGAACCCACAATAAACAATGGCTAAAAAATTACAGTGCTTGTTATGTGTATCACAGAAGACCTTTTTCTTAATCATGATTTGGGATAGTTTTAGTTAATTTCTTTTATATTGGAGATAGTTAACCTGATAGTTTATAGTCAATATAGAATTTTCTTTATGTGACTGGATGTACATTGGTAAAAATTGAAATTATTCCTTGTTTTGTAGTGGTTCCTTTCTAAGATTGAGGGGTGTAACTCTCTGTGCTAGAATTATAGAATGTTTAGCGAAATCTGATATGATAGATCATGAGTTCTAGTTTTGCTGGCTTTGAAGTTGTGATCCTCCTGCCTCTGCTTCCCAAGTACTGGGATTATATGGGTGTGTCACCATGTCCAGATTGAGTTTACTCATTTTGAAGCTTTTTAAAAAAAAATGCTTTATGTATCATTTTTATTTTGTGTGTATGCATGTATTGCCTGCATGTAGGTACATGTACCCATGTCATGCAATGCTCGTGGAAGACAGAAAAGGCTGTCAGATCCCCTGGAACTGGAGTTACAGACAGTTGTTAGCTGCCATGTGGGTGCTGGGATTCGAACCTGGATCTCCTGCAAGAACAACCAGTGTTCTTAACTGCTGAGCCATCTCTCCAGCTCCATTCTGAAGCATTTTTAACATTGTGCCTCCTTACTAAGTGTATGAAGCACTGAATTTCCAGATACTACTTTGTTTCAACCTAGTGGCACTGTTGGGGGAAGGAGAATTTGAAAGTAAGAGAGCCAGTGTAGTTCATAGACTGTACCTGTTTGATGGCGAGTCTTGGTTCATAGACCTGTAGTCACTAAGTCACACCAGTAGCACCAATAGGCTGTACTGTTGACACTCGTAGTCACTTTCATATGTTCTATAGTTTGAAACAATTGCAGATGAAACCAAATGTCTAGGACTATGCTCTGGCCGTTGAGTAGTACATTGACTGTTACCATGTGTCTACATGAATACATTTTCAAAATTGCTTTTAAAATTTAGGTCTGTTTGCAGAGTACAGGACTGGATCATCATGTGTCTCTTCCCTTACCTGAGGTTTGATGAGAGAGGGGACCTTGTATCAAGTGACAGTTTTTCTGATCAGTAAAATCTTCAAACAGGAGCATTGTTTGTAATAAATGCTAGGGTGTCATATGGGGGGACTGTGGACATATTAGAATCATTAACATAGTGTACTTAGGAACTAAAAGTACAGTTAATCTATGAACCAGTTATATCTAGATTGTGTTACATGTTATGAGACCTGTTTCAATTGTCTTTCAATGCTTATTTTTTAAGAGTATAATGGTATTTAGATTTATTCTTTGTTCTTTTTATCCAAAGTGGTATTGCCTATAAATAATAGCAATTCTGTGCAGCACCCCTCCTTCCTTTAGCCAGTTCCTATTTGGCATTTCCTCTTTGATTCAGTCAACAGTGGTAATACAGAAATAGCCAGAGCAGCTGACATTGTGTAACCAGCCTTTAGTATGCTATGTGTTACAGTACTCCATTGGTACAAATATCTAAGTAAACTTTGCCATAATAGAAGTGGGTTGTGTTCTAAATTGTTTCTTGGTATGTGAGGAGGGACTAATCACTCCTTCCCTGAGCGTTTCAGATCAAAACTTATGATTTAGTGTAAAGGTCAGGCTTTTAAGTCCTGGTTGTTGTGGTTAGTTTGTTTGGCTAGTCTGGCCAAGCTAATAACTTGAGAGACTAGTAAAAGGTTTAGAGAAGTAAGGCTAAGGTCCTTCAGACTTAGTTTTCAAGTAGAACTTAGAAAAGACTTGTAAGCCCAGCAGACTTCCTGCAGTTTTTAAAATGAGACTTTGTAAGCTTGTATATACGTGTGTATGTTCCATGCTCCTCTTCCTGACTCATCTTCCTCTGCTCTACAGCCATAGGCCATTTGCAAATCTCTTCCATTCTCAGAGGATTCTGGGTCTTGTCTTTGTATGCTGTCTTACTGAGATGCTCTCCTTTGAAAGAATCTGTGACCCTGAAGATCCTATAAGGCTATTTATGTCTCCTTAATTGAGCTAAACAATCCGGGTTCTTTTGTTTTCATTTTTGTTTTCTCTTTTTGAGGCAAGGTCTCAACTCACTGTGTAGCTCTGGGTGGCCTGGAACTCACAGAGATCTGCCTACCTCTGTTTCCTGACTGCTGGGATCAATGGTTTGTGCCACCACATCTGGCAGCAATTCAGATTTTTTTTGTTGTTGTTGTTGTTTATTTATTTTATTATATATATTTTTTTTATTTTTTAGAAGAAGCATTTCATTACAGCTTTAACATACTCAATAACAGTTTTCAGAGCAAAGATACATCTCTTTTAAAAGTGGCTATAAATTAGGTTCACTGTTGAATACAGTTATACAGTATTGAACTCAGTATGAACCCTGTAAGACATAAAATTTAATGAGTTTTTAACCTTTAAAAAAGATCTCCATTTCATTTTAAAATATACTTTTTCCAACAGAAAGACTCCTTTTTTGTTTTGTTTTGTTTTGTTTTTTGGTCTTTTTTGGACAGGGTCTCCCTGTAGTCCCAGCTGGCCTGGGTAGTCATAGTCGGCAGATTTTAAGATAATTCTCTGAGGATACCTGTTGAATTTGAGTAACTTTTAAAATAGTTTATTTTTATTTAAAAAAAATGTTTGTGTGTGTTTATCTGTCTGCCATATATGTGCAGCTGCTCTTGGAGGCCAGAAGAGGACATCAGATCCCCTGGAGCTGAAGTTACAGGTTGTGAGCCACCTGATGTAGGTGCTAGGAACTTGCTATGGGTCCTCTTGCAAGAGCAGGAAGTTCTCCTAACCACTGGGCCAGCTCTCTGACCTCAGTAACATTTAAAATATGTAAAGGTGTTTAAAGTTGCATATGGTTTTTAAAAAATATTTAATTCGTTTTATTTTATGTGTATGAGTGTATATAAGCGTATCCGTGTTGTGCATGCCTGTGGAGGTTAGAAGAGGGCGTCAGATCTCCTGGAATTGGAGTTATGGATGGTTGTTAGCTACCATGTAGGCGCTGGGAACCAGACCTGGGTCCTCTGCAAGAGCAACCGGTCCTCTTAACTCTGGAGCCATCGATATTCTTTTGGGGAGGGAGGGTAACATCTTTTTATGTAGCCAAGTTCAGGCTGGCCTTGAACTTGATCTTCCTTAGGCTTCCTAGTACATCTGGCAGCACGCACATGTTTTAACTATAAATAAAGTCCTTAATTTTTTTTATTGCTTTTATACATAATCACTACTCTGAAGTTGATAAGTGGGTCTGTATATGATTTCTTGATCCAAAAAGGCAGGAGGAGGGTTAGCACTTCTCCATCTACTTCCTAAAATTCTTTGCATTTGTTTGAATATTTTGACCTCTTTCTCTTAGTCCTTGTAGCTTTAAAATTCATTTGTTGACATTTCATGGGTTTGTGGGAGGTAGTGGAGATAAACACATTAAACTAAAAGCCTTGTAGATGAAATTTATTTATTTATTAATTTATTTGGTTTTTGAGACAGGGTCTCCCTGTAGCCCCAGCTGGCCTGGAACTCACTATGTAGACCAGGCTAGCCTCCATCTTACAGAGATTACCTGCCTCTGCCTCCCGAGTACTGGGATTAAAGGGGTTGCACCACTATGCCTGGCTCATGAAATATATTCGTGATTTTTTTTTTCCCTAAACATACCAACTCTTCATACCCAGTGACTTTTTTAAAGTGACTCTTTTCAACGTATACTTTTTTTTTTTTGTAATGTCCACTTATGTGTCAGAACTCTTGGCCATGGCCTTTGAAGGTTTTTAAAATGCACTCTGTTCTTACTCAAGATCCAATTTTGAGAGTTACCAGGCTTGAAAAGATTCTTCAGAACTCTTGCAGTCAAGGTGTGTGCTTCCTCCAATTGCCCGTTATCGAAATTCTGGGGAGGGTCGGACGGTGCTACCATGTTTCTGTCTGTGGAGAGCACTCAGGTCCTTCATGGTACGGTCTTCGTTTAGCCTGATTTCACATCTACTTCAGAAAGTAAAGTGGAGGCTGGCCCTGTGTCTTTGTCCTCTGCCTTCCTATCGTTCGTGTCCATGAAATACATTGATTTTTACTGTTTAGATGATTTATAAGAAAAGTAAATGATAGCTAATCTTAGAATTCTCCCCTTGATGTTTTGGCGAATCTTAACTGCCCTTGATTGTTTTAAGGAATAGTTGTTTTCGAGGGCTGAAACAGTTAAGAGAACTTACTTCCAGTGGACCCAGGTTCGGTTCCCAGCACCCACATGACTACTGATACCTGTTGCTTCAGTTCCAGGGGATCTTAAGCCCTTTTCTGGCCTCTGGGCATTGCATGCACTTACATGTACATAGGTAAAACACATAAAGTAAAAATTTTTTAAATTTTAAAATTTAGTCATTTTCTTAATCATAAGTTGTTCTCAAGTCCACCTCTTTGAGATTATGAATTTTAATTCCCTTGTGCTCATTTCAGAGCTCTGGCCCTCACTCTGACTCATTGGCTCCTTAATCAATGACTCCATTTTTTCTTTTTCTATTTGGAGATCAGAAGTTGATATTGGATATCTTCCTAACCACTCCCCACTTTATGAAAGATGACCCTTTTAACCATAGATGAGCTCTCTTACAACATGCATGTTAGGACCTTCTACCTCCCTCCCTCCCTCCCTCCCTCCCTCGTATATTTGCTAGGTGTATACTTTGTTTTTATGTGTAGACTGTAAACTAACTTAAATCTATAAATTGAATCAGTGGCTCTCAACTGTCCTTTTCTCTTTTTTAAAAAGCAGATTTGAGCCAGATGTGGTGGTACATGCCTTTAATTCCAGCAAAAGCAGGGTAGAGGCAGGTAGCGCTCTGAGAATTTGAGGCCAGCCTGGTCTTCATAGTGGGTTCCAGGCCAGCTGGGGCTACAGGGAAACCCTGTCTCAGAAAGATCCCCCCCCAAAAGGGCAGATTTAAGATTTATTTTTATGTGTCTATGAATATATGTTATATGTGTGCATTGTCCACAGAGGCCAAAGTGGATGTTAGAGCCCCTGGAGCTGTAGTTTCAGTCAGTAATGATCCCCTCCCACTATGTGGGTACTAGGAATCAGATTTGGGTCCTCTGGAAGATCACTAGGAGCTATTAACTGCTGAACCATCTCTCCAGCCTCAGATCTCCTTTTTCCTAAGACTTTCTGAGGGTAGAGTTCATTCAACTGTCTTCTGCTGCTCATTCATGATTAGGGAAGGCATTTCCAAGTATATAAGGCCCCTGTCTCTTCAAAGGATGACTGTTGAGTCTTCGCTTCCCCACTGTTTTACAGCGCATTTTTTGCTTTTATACTTAACACCAGGCCACACACACTGGGCGCGCAGGAGGCAGGTGGGTTTGGACTCTTCAGTAGGTGTGGCACAGTGACTAGAAGAGAACAGGTTCTGTCTCATATGCTCCTCTTCATTGAGCAATGCAGCTAAATAACTTACCCTGAGCAGTTGACCTTTTTTCCCCATGTAAAACAAAATGCTTTATTATCATATCAAGGACTCAGAATTAAATTTTAAAAATTTAAATGTTTTCCAGACATCAGAAAGTGATAATTACTTTGTTGGTGTCAGTTTCTAAGAAAGTCTTCACAGCCTAATTGAGGGGAAAAAATTAACCTGTACCTTTCCTACGATTTTTAAAAAAATCTTTATAAAGTATTAGTATTGGCAGTTATTTTTTTGTAAATCTTACTTGGCACAGTGAAAGTTGGCAGCCTTACTTTTGCCTTTACAATTTGAAGGAAATTTGACTTATCTGTTAAATCCAGAAGTCAGAATAGCATGCTTTGAAATAAATCTTTGACTCTTTGTGAACTAGTTTCTTTGTTAGATAAAACTTGTTCATGTTCCTTTTCAAAGTTTCTGTCACTAGATGGTTGCTTGGCTGGTTGTATTCCAAGTTATATTACATTCTCATTGGAGCTGATAACTTCCTAGGTGGTCAGTTCTTTTTTTTTTTTTTTTT
>NW_008357456.1:382998-383190 GCF_000622305.1 Nannospalax galili
GCTGTTCAACTATGAATGTTGAGTGTTCTAGGTAGGTGGTTCCTTGTGTTGTCCTACAGTGTGCCCTTTCATCCTACGTATGCTGCTCTTTCTCTATTCTGGTAATCTTTGATTTGTAGTATGTGAGACAATCCATTTGGAAAAAGACTTGTCCAAATTTCTAATCCGTTTTTTTTTTTTTTTTTTTTTTTT
>NW_008357456.1:383211-384828 GCF_000622305.1 Nannospalax galili
TTGGTCATTTCATACCCCTACCCCCTTTGATTTGGGAGTTGTAGATTACATTTTCTGCTCCTTCCTTGGGTTAGTTACTTTTCTGTTGCTATGATAAAATGCTGACCAAGAGAACTTGTAAAAGAAAGTTTATTTGAGCTTACCATTCCAGGGAAATTAGAATCTGTCATGATTTGTCATGGCCGGGAGGCATGGTGGCAGAGATGGCTGGGACAGAAAGAGGAGGCTCACATCTTCAAGCAGTCACAGGAAGCAGAGTGAGACTGGAGATCCAGCAAGGCTAAAGAACTCTCTAAGTCTACCCCAATGAAGTGCTTCCTCCAGGATAGCCACACCTTCTAAGACTTCCCAAAACAGGGCCACCAACTGGGGACAAAAATGTTCAAATACATGGGGACAACTACCACACACCCTCCCCTCCTGTTTTTCCATTCCCTTCCCTCTTTTCCCCCCCATCTCCTCCATTGAACTCTCATGCACCTGAGGCAAGTGCTCTGCCATTGAGTTACACTCCCAGTCCCCCTTTTTATTTATTATAAGTTGCTCAGACAGGTTCCAGGTGAGTGAATCATGCTCAGCAGTAGATTATTATTATTAACATTTTGAGCCTGGACGTTTTCTTTTTCTTTTTTTTTTGAGGGAGAGGGTCCCCCTGCAGCTCCAGCTGGCCTGGAACTTGCTACGTAGACCACACTGGTCTTCATCTTACAGAGATTTGCCTGCTTCTACCTCCCAAGTGCTGGGATTATAGGCATGCACCACCACACCCGGTTAAGCCTAGAAATTTTCTAACAAAGCTGTTGCCCAGTTCCAGCTTCCAGAATGAACCCGTCTTTGTTACCCAGGTTTTCACTTCATTTCCCTCTCATAGAGATGTTCATCTTGCCTTTTGCTTTTTTTTTTTTTGGTCTTTTTGAGACAGGGTCTCCCTGTAGCCCCAGCTGTCCTGGAACTCACTATGTAGACCAGGCTGGCCTTGAACTCACAGAGATCTGCCTGCCTCTGCCTCCCGAGTGCTGGGATTAAAGGCCTGTACCACTACGTCCCGTGCTTCGCATTTTTAAAGTTGTCTTTCTCCCCCCCTCGCTTTGGTCTTTTTTTTTTTTTTTTTTTTAATTATTTAATAACCACATGATTAGAAGCATTTCATTACAGCATTAACATATTCAATAACAATTTCCAGAGCAAAGATGCTTCTCTTTCAAAATTAGCTGTACATTTTGAGGTTTGCAGTTAAATTAATACAGTTACACAATATTGAACTCAGTATAACCCTTATAAGACATAAAATTGAATGAGGTTTTAACTTTTTTTTTTTAAATTACAACATAAAATAAGTAGATTTAATAAATGTTTATAGCATATTTCATCCAACAGCTGTGGAATATACATTCTTTTCAGCAGTCCAGGTAACTTTTTCTAAAATAAATCACATTTTTTTTATTCTTATTCTTTTATGAAGTTAGTTAAAAATTAATGAACAAGAAATTAAAGAGACTGCGCTGCAATTAAGTTAGAATATTCTAACTGGAAAACAATTACTGTGAAACTATTTACATTCTCATAGAATTATAAACATTTCTCAAGGAATACTTTACAGCACAACTTTTTTTTTTT
>NW_008357456.1:385828-394900 GCF_000622305.1 Nannospalax galili
AACATCCAAGAAGGTTAGTTCCACCATTCTGGCATTTTTAATTACTGTGTGTCTTGCAGATAAATCTTGGGTAATGACCAGTTGGTCTCAAATAAACCTTATCTGCTTTGGTCTTTTTTAAAAAAATATTTATTATTTTTATTTTTATGTGTATGAGTGTAATGCCTACATGTATGTGAGTGCACCCGTGTCATGCAGTTGCCGTGGAGGTCAGAAGAGGGCTTCGGATTCCCCTGGAACTAGAGTTAAGGACGGTTCGTAGCCACCATGTGGGTGCTGGCAATCGAACCCGGGTCCTCTGCAAGAGCAGTCAGTGCAGCCAATGCTCTTAACCGCTGAGCCATCTCTCCAGCCCCTTAAAGTTGTCTTTCATAGCTACACATGTATCCTCCTGGTTTGTGTATCTGCAGAGTATATTCAGTACATATTTGTTAGCTGATAAGCATTTTATGCGTTTTCCTTTTGTTTATTTTTGCTCACGGTACGAACTGCAACTGTAGAATGATGATACACATCAGGCTTAGTGTGCAGTGTTACAAGAAGGAGCTATAGAAGATTAGTCTGGGACAAATCAACTGTAAGGTGCTAGGATGAGTCGACAATACTTACTAATAGCACTCTAATGGGGCTGGTTTTGTGAGTTTTGGCAGCTACTTTGCTTTGTAAGCATTGATGAGTTAATATAGGTGACAGTTATTTTGTGGGTAACTGCAGGGTGGCCTTGTGAGTTGTAGCTGTGGTGATGCTGAGCTTTGCAAGCATTCCTGTTCCAATCCAGTGATTACTAGGACAGGTTTGAGTCTCTTGGGATTTTTGCATATGTCCCACCCATTATTCCCCTGTCTCCCTTCACAGTGTTGAAGTTAGTTGTGAAGAATGGAGTAGCTGGTTATAGCTGTGCCTAGTGCTGCAAGACAGAGAACATGTAGCTCCTATCTGCACCTCCTCCCTCTGCTCCCACCCAATTTAGTGTACTTTCACACACACACAGGCACACACATATGTGTGTGTGTATATGTGTATAAAAAAATACGACCTATAGAGTCTAATTTTGGGTGCAGTGGATGGACCCACACCAAAGGATATTTAGGAACATATTTACTTTTTAAAAATATGTTTAGTTGATTAAATAAGAAAGTTGGGTAATTATTTTTGTTCAGATAAAGAGAATAGATAGTACAGGCCATTGCCACTGTTCTCTTTGGGTGGGAGGAGAGGGGTCTACCTGTTTTTCATGGTTGTGGTAGAGAGATGGCTAAGATTTAGTTTCTTATCCTGGGAGTTTAGACCTCAAGCCAGAGTCCCCTAGGTCCCTAAGATTTTACTAGAGTGTTTCCAGCTTGTTTTCAATTTGGGATACAAAAGCTTCAGAGAGTTAAATTTCTATAGTGTAGGGCTTATCAGAACCTTTAATAAGGTTTGTGAATTGTGATTATTGGAAGGGTCTGTCCTAAATCACATTCTCCAATAGTATACTTAATATCTCTCTAAATGGACTGTTCATCTCTTGAATATTTGTGATATTTTAGAGTAGTCAGTCCTAGACCTAGCTAATCACTTAGGATGCTTAAGTGGTTGTGGTTTTTTTTTTTTTGGTCTTTTTGAGACAGGATCTCCCTGTAGCCCCAGTTGGCCTGACACTTGCTGTGTAGACCAGGCTGGCCTTGATCTCACAGAGATCCGCCTGCCTCTTCCTCCTGAGTGCTGGGACTAAAGACATGCACCACCATGCCCAGCTGATGCTTAAGATTTTGACTTGATAATATGTTCGCGCAGGATGAAATTCCTAGTGTAAATTGACAGTGGAGTGGTCTTCTTTGTCCTGGTCCTCAGTCTTCTGCTTTCCTTCCTCATACAGCTAAGGTTATTACTTCCAAAGATATTTCATGGTGTACCAAATTTCCAAACTTTGTTCAGATAGAACACACATTACTGAAATACCATCCTCCTTGGAGATTCTAATTTAGTAGGTTTGAATTGGGGCTGGGAATATTCCTTTTAAGTGTTCCCTAGAAAATTTGATGACCATCTAGATTTAGACACTCTTATTTCAAATACACATTATTTTTACAACATGCTATCCATTCCTTAAAAAAAACAACTTTGTGCCGGGCATGATGGCACATGCCTTTAATCCCAGCACTTAGGAGATGGGCAAGTGGACTTCTGTGAGTTTGAGGCCAGCCTGGTCTACATAGCGAGTTCTAGGCCATCTGGGGCTACAGGGAGACCCTGTGAAACATGATAACCACCATTTTGGGCAGAAACGGAAACAGCAAGCTTTATTAAATGACTTGCTCAAGGTTATTCCCTGGCAGAGCTGAGAAACCCAGGGCTTGTTTTGGGTATTTAGGTAAGATCAGGCTGGCAATAATTGTTCTTTTTCTTGAAGGTTCCGATTGTGATAATTGGTCACACCAAACCAACAGAATTTAATATGCGTATTTTTATGTAATAATTCTTGTTGGGTTCAGCTTAGATTTTAGAATATTTTATTGTGTTGTATTATTTGCTAACAGAAAATATCCAGTGACTGTACTTCTATGTAGCTCACACTGTAAGGCACTTACTAGACTCTTACCATCAGATTAAAGCATTTAAGCAGACCTGTTGTGCACGAATAGGCTTTTATTTGTGATGTTGCATCCTAATGTGCTCTTTCCCCCTTTACTTTACTTCTGCCTTCCTCTTAGTACCTTCAGCATATTTCCCTAACTATAGTCCATATTAAGCTGCCATGGGAGGGATCGGGGCACAGTCCTCTAAATGAAGGAGACTGAGAGTCTTCCATACTATGAAGTACTGTTGGGAGTTTTCTGTCTTTTCTGGTTAGCTCTTTCTGGGGCTAATTATCAAGGTATTTCAAGAATTCCTCATGCTGTTGCAGCACCAGCTGAATTAGGGTGTAACCTTTAGAATGATTATTTTTCAGGATAGCATTCCTTTTTGTGGTTTAAAAAACCTAGTCTCATAATATTGGTTACATAGCAGAATATATAAGATTGTGTGTGTGTGCACGCACACGTATTTGTGATGATGTAATAGGTGCTCATGCAGAGGCCAGAGGAGGACCTCACATGTCTTCCTTTATTGCTTTCCACTTAATCTGTACAAGATAGGGTATGTCATTGAGCCTGAAGTGCACTGGCTAAACTGTTTGGTCAGCAGACTCCCAGGATCCACCTGTCTCTCCTCCTGAACACAAGTTATAGGCATGCACTGCCATACCTGACTTTTTACATGGAGATTTGAACTCAGGCCCTCATATTTGCTCAGCAAGCACTCTTACCCTCTGAACCATCTCCCTAGACCCCTAAGAAATGTTTTAAAATGATTTATCCAAAATAAAGAAAAGGCTAGGTAGGACCCCACTATTTGAGATAATGTAGGGTCTAGAGCTAAGACATATGATTTCATCAGCATGTTGTTATTAAACAGTTACAATCTTCCAGGTATTGAGGATTTAGAAATTTATAAAATGTGGGTTTTGCCTTTTCAGAGTTTGCCAAAGAACATCAGTATAAGTAGTACAGTAGAAGGACACTGTTAAGCTGGAGTTCAGGGTGAAAGGTTTGCCAGTAGCTGGATGTACAATTGATACTGGCGATATAGTTGTAAGGCTAGACTGAGAAAATTGGTGTTTTTTTTGTTGTTGTTGTTGTTTTTTTAAGTAGTTTGAGTAGAATTTAGTTAAGGAATTGAGACAAGGTAGGGCTGTTTAGACTATAGCTTGCTGTTGAAGAAAGAGATGGGATTAGAAATACTATGCTGGGGGCAAAAAGAACAAAGAAAGGAAGGAATCACTTATACTTCCTGAGAAGAAAGCTCATACACAAGAAAAAAGGGTTACAGTGTACTTACAGCTTTCTATTTGCAAGGATTCCCAGACTTAGTGCTCATTCCCTGGACCCACAGATTCCTACCAACCTTACGATTCAAGTTGGACCATATTTAGCTTGGCAGTCAAGCTAAATTCAAGCCAGAGCTTGACAGATTTGAAACTGCAATATAGCATGCAACCCAAGGCTGAAAAAATACAATTTAACAATATTGATAATGGCTACTATTTATCGAACATTTACATACTTGCCTTTTTCCAAGGCACATTACAAAATTAGCCTCTAATCCTTGTATAAGCAACACTACTAGACAAGTGGGCATGTCTCCGTTGAACAGATCAAGAAACCTAAGCTCCGGGAGGTTAAAAAGCAAGCCAGTTACAGAGCCAAGTAACAGTTGGGATGGTGTTGTCCCCAGGGTTGTCTGACACCTTCCTGTACTCTTCCCAGTTCACTATGCTCTCCCTCAGGAGCGGGTAGCAGCTCAGGAAACAGAATGAACATTTCAAAGGCAAAGAGGTCATTCTTTAATGTTAATATTGGGCCAATAGGAAGCCAGGCTGGTTACCCTTGCAGAAAAGCTTCATAATCTAATGGCATCAAGGTTCTTGGTCAGGTTGATAACCTAGTTAGTTTTTTGCTTCTATTAAAAATTCACATTTCATTATAGGCATTTCATTTCAGTTTACAGTTTTATGTCAGGGATCAAAGTGTTTGTAACGTGAAGTGCATCAGTTGTCTCATGAGACAGTTTATTTGTAAGTGGAGTTAAAACTTGATTTGGAATTATTTGAATACACTGTCCGGATTTGGCAGAGGCCTTAATGGGAATGAAGTTGCAAGTATTCAGACTGGATATGGCTGAAGCATGAAGAAAGCCAAGTGTTTGTGCTGGAAGTTTGGGCTGGGTGCTTTACTTTTTGGGAGGAGAGCTCTAAAGAAGCCTCTTGTCCTGTTAACACAGTTTGATTCATACAAATAGGTATGGTTTTACTGTTATAAAGTGAAATTAGATGAGACAGAAAGACTTGAGGAGCTTTGAAAAGTTAAAAGGGTTTCATCTTTTCCTACCAAATTTCTTGTCCATTTGGCATGAGTATTCTTTCCCTTTTCCTGTTTTGAACAGAGCTGAAAATAACGTGGTTGATTTTGCTTGAAAGGAAAATGACTCATTTTAGTGTGCTTGGCATTCAGTTTTCCAGAGATGTGTTTATCTTTCAAATGGCATAGTAGTTTGGGATTTTGGTCTCCATTTTATTATGAAAAATGGTATTTATGATACTAAATAGGAATTTCTAACCATAATATCTTCTGGATTAGGGGAAGAAATTATTTGTAGCTGTAATGTAAACTTTATTATGGCTTGCAGGTGGTTTCTTTATAGTCTAAATTTTGTCGTTTTAGTTTTATAGAAATCTGAAGTTTTCAACTGAAAACCATTTTAGAGGGAAGAGACTAAAAAGATTGACATTTTTAAAACTATATCATTTTGTAAATTTGCAGTATTTATTTAGAACCCTTTTTTTGGTCTTGAATGCATCTTGAAGGGGAGTGTCCTTTATCATTTCCTTGTGTAAAATGAAAGCCTTTCATAGGCTGACATTTGTTGTCTTCTGTGTGTTAAAAGCAAATGTAAGTCCTTCCTGTGAGCTCTGATTTAGGAGACTGACAGTGAATTTCCTCCTACCAACATTTATGTGACTTGAGGTCTTCTAAGAGTAAAGTCAGTTTGCTACTGGACTTGGTTCTCTTTGGGTAGGCAAGAAGTGCTAAGGGTTGAACTGTTGAGATACTGAAGAGCAAAGTTTAAAGAGACAAAATGTGAACAGGCCTGTGACTGAGTAAAGAGGGATCATAAGACTGGTCAGATTACTTTTCACCAAGGAAATACCCTGTTTAAGAGGGTGGAGGAGTAACCCTTCTATGTTAGCTGGCTCAAAACCAGAAGCAACTAAGGGGGCCTCTGGCCACTGCTCTATATGTGTTTAGTTGCTGATCTCAATCTTAAAGAGAAGCTAGAAATTGGAAATTCTTCATGAATGCCCAGTTTTTAAATGTTGGCCAAGAATCTTGAAATACCATGTGGGTCTATTAAAATGTGCCTATGGAGTGAGTGGCAGGTGACAACAACTCCCTCTTTCCTTGTAATTGACTTGAGCTTTGCCTGCTATAGATCTTTGAGAGTCTTCTGTATTTGTCTGCCCCACCCCTGTTGAAAACTCCTGGTAAGTACGTGGTATATATTAGTGCTTCATGGGAGTTAACACTCAGGGAGGCCATTTTGGTACTTGGCTATGCCACTTTATTTATTTGGTCTTTTTTTTTATTCAGGGTCTCCCTATATCTGCAGCTGGCCTGGAACTTGCTATGTAGACCAGGCTGACCTCGATCAAACTCACAGAGATCCATGCTATGCCACTTTATATCTAATTACATATGAGTAAACAGTTTTTCAAAGTGCAAGGCTGTATCAGCGGATTTTAATATAACATGAAAATTTCTTTAATAGGGTTTCATATTCTACATTGCAGCCAACCTTTAAGAAACTGCAGTTTGAGTTTTCATGTAGTATCAAAAAGTACTCATAATTGGAAAAGTACTCATTCATCCATTCATTGATAGACAGGGCTTGCTTACTCTGCAGCCTATTTGAAAATAGAGCCATAGGAGTGTGGTCTGTAGACCCTGGAGATTCCTGAGACCTTTACAAGGGGTCTGAGGTCCAAATTATCTTCACTATAATTCGGAGACTTGGAAAGACCATCCGTTTCATGCTTGCTGTGGTTCAAAAGCACTTGTGGGTACAATGCTGACTCTTCAGTGAAACCAAAGCCTGGACCCAAACCATACCAGTGTCCTTTCTTGCAGTTGCCGGGTGTGGTGGTGCATGCCTTTAATCCCAGTAGAGGCAGGTGAATCTCGGTGAATTCAAGGCCTGCCTGGTCTACATATTGAGTTCCAGGTCAGAATGCCTTTGATAAGGCAGTAAAATTATTAATTATTAAATCTTCTGAGTATAGATCACCTCCACATTTAGTGTGGCAGTTGAGTAGGTCATTGATACTGTCTGCAGTAAAAAGCACTTTGGTGATTGTTTTTTAGTTGTAGAATGTGATAGAAATTTTCTTTTTCTTTTTTTAGACAGGGTCTCCCTGTAGCCCCAGCTGTCCTGGAACACACTATGTAGACCAGGCTGGCCTTGAACTCACAGAGATCCACCTGCCTCTGCCTCCTGAATGCTGGGATTAGAGGCATGCACCACCATGCCCGGCTTTGGCTTTTAATTTTAACATTAAATAGGTGGGACTCGGACTGTCCATAACTCCAGTTCCAAGGGATCCAACAGCCTCTTCTGACTTCTGTAGCCAATTGCACAATATACATGTGCTTACATATATTCACTTAATACACTCATACACATAACATAAAAATAGTAAAATATTTAAATATGTGGGACTGGCATAAACAAAACCTTTTGGGGTTCTCAGTAAGTGATTTTTAAGAATAGAGTGATGTTGAGATCAGAGTTCAGGAGTTAGTAAGGTGCATTATGAGGGGCAGGGCAGTGAAAGGAAGGGAAGGGATGCTGTTAGGAAAGCTGTAAATAGTACATGCTATTCCACTCCAAACTGGAGATTCTGATTTACTTTTAGAGAAAACCCTCATGTAGGAGGTACAGACAAGCTGATGACAACTACTTTCTTGAAGCCCAGCATCTTGTTTTGGTAACAGTTTGGCCATCACAACAATCTTATTCTTTTGTGCTAAACTTGCAAGTTTTCTATGGGTTAGCTGTGACCTGGGGAAAACTAAGGAAGAATGAAGGATGTTAAGTGGTTAAATTCATATATATTAAGATTGTGGCATTACATTTTTGGTATGAAAATGAAGTATAGTATCTTTTCTTTGTGTAGTCAAAATAATAATACTTTCATTTTTCTACCCCCGCACACACAGTTTGTTAGTGTTCTGTGAAATCCTAAAGCCAGGAAACCAATACTCAGGGTTAAATCCAGATACATGCTGTGCAAAATGAATTTCAAAATGCGTCTGAAAACTGAGTTTGGACTTCTAATTTCAGATGTACAGTGAACAGTTCTTTTCATATTAAGTAGACAAAGGAAATCATTCTTTTAAAAACTATTTTATTTTTATTTTATGTGTTTGAGTGTTTTGACTGCATACGTGTAAGTGCACCTGTGTCGTGCAATGTCTGCAGAGGTCAGAAGAAAGTATCAGATCCTCTGGAACTGGATGGAGTATGGACAGTTGTTAGCTGCCATGTGGGTGCTGGGAATCAAACCCAGGTCCTCTGCAAGATAACCACCGAGCCATCTCTCCAGTCTAGGAAATCATTCTTAATGTGTTGGTGCTTCTTGCTTGGGTAAGACAGCCCAAAGATTGACCCGACTTTTCAGAGCCCTGTTCACATCCTCAACCCAATGTATTTGTGCACATGTACACACATGCAGAGATATGGGTATGGGAATCTGGCTGTGTGAGGACATTACCCCCCCCCATATTTTTATTTATGATTTTTATTTTATGTGTATGCATGTATTGCCTGCATGTAGGTAAGTGCACCCATGTGCTGCATTGCCCACAGAGGACAGAAGAGGCTGTCGGATCCCCTGGAACTGGAGTTATGGACAGTTGTTAGCTACCTTGTGGGTGCTGGGATTCAAAGCCAGGTTTTCTGAAAGAACAACCAGTGTTCTTAACCCCTGACCCATCTCTCCTCTCTCCACTTTTATTAATTTTTAAGTTAGCGTACAAAGTAATGGGTTTCACTGCGGCATTTTCATACACCCATTCCATCTTGTTCTTATACATCCCCTCCTCACTGTCCTCTCTTCTCTTCTCCTCCCTCCTCTTTATGGTCCCTTACTTTCTCCTAAGCAGTGCCCACTTCCGCCTCACATCACATAGATTTCATGTCCGTGTTTGCGTGTGTGTGTGTGCACAGTGTGTGGGAATGCAAGCACTGTGTGAATATGTATACATAGGTGTGTGGTCATGAATGTGGAGGCCGGAGATCAATGTTAGATATCTTCCTCAATCGCTCACCATCTTTAAAACAATCCTATTATTTATTACATTTATTTATTATAGAGTGTGTGTGTATGTATGTATGTGAGTGTGCACATGCCACAGTGTGCCTGTGGAGATCAGAGAACAGCTTCTAGAGTTGGTTCTCTCCCTCTATCATAGGGGACCCAAGGGTCAAACTGAA
>NW_008357456.1:395437-422319 GCF_000622305.1 Nannospalax galili
CACAGGATCTCCCAGTAACTCCAGCTGTCCTGGAACTCACTAGGTAGACCAGGCTGGCCTCAAACTCAAAGAGGTCTGTCTGCCTCTGCCTCCCAAGTGCTGGGATTAGAGGCATGTGCCATCATGCCCGGCCGACATTACTTTCTTCAAGGGTTATAGGCATAATCTGTCAAGGTTTTTCTTTGCTATCCACAGCTCCATGGATCAAGGTAGCTCAAAAGTCATAGTTCATAGTGGAAGGCTAACTTCACTTAGAAACAGATACACAGTGTAGCACAAGGAGAAGACCTGGTGGCCTGTTCCATCTTATTCTAAGACTTCCTAGAGGGAATCTCTCTTGAGCTTCTCAGGTGATTTGCTATTGGCTTGCTCCAGGACACTGTGAAAGGTGATTTTGTTGTGTCAGATATTCTTTGGACTGAATTGAAAAGATGAGCCTCTCAGTTTACTGGGGTTGGTGGTGGGGTTCCTAATTAGATGCTGGCACAAGTAAATGACTATTTCAAAGTGTCCTCTGTTAGCTGATCTCCTTATAGTTTGAAAGCATAGTCTTTTCCCCTCAGACATAGTAGCTAGCAAGTTGGACCACCATGTGATAATTTCAAGTTTTTGACACCAAGGTTAAAGTGCAACTACTTGGCAGTTGAAGAACAGTGAGGAGGTAGCATGTTGTGTATATGCTGTGGCACAATGTTGTCTAAAAGACACCGTGGAAGTTGAGAACTGACTGTACTTAGGAAAGTGCCTGATAATATACTGAAAATCCTGTGTTCATTAGACATGGGTTTGGCACCTGTCTTTACCGTCTATCTAGTAGTAGCACAGTAGTTGCTACAAAGTGAAAATAAAGCAGTTTTACTGCTTCTTGAGTTTTATTTAGGTTCTGATATTTAGCACCTAAATCTTTGGGAGAATTACCAGAAATAGTTTCACAGCATTTTGTTCTCTATCAAGAGTACGGCTTTCTACAAATTTTTTATGTGTCTGTATTTGTGTTTTGGCAATATGTGCCTTCTCTGGCATGAATGACAAAAGGTGAGAGTCCAAGATTTAGTTTTGCATATAACCTTTACCGACCTGTGGTGTTTGGGGTTTTTTGTTTGTTTGTTTGTTTGTTTGTTTTGTATGAATTAAACCCATTATATGGTTATATGAAAGCTTTTTTCCACAAATGGATGGCTATCTAGAGATTAGAGTGGGGCCACTTTAAAGGTTCTTTGCTAAGGTGATTAATACATAAGAGGTAAATTTTCTGTTTGTTAACTGATTTGCTTATAAAAGTTACATTGAGGGGCTGGAGAGATGGCTCAGAGGTTAAGAACACTGACTGTTCTTGCAGAAGACCTGGGTTTGCTTCCCAGCACCCACATGGCAGCTAACAGCTGTCTGTAACTCTGGTCCCAGGGGATCCGACAGCCTCTTCTGGCCTCCACGGGCATTGCACGACACGGGTGCACTTACCTATATTATGTAGGCAATGCACACATACACATAAAAATAATAAAATATTGCCGGGCCTGGTGGCGCACGCCTTTAATCCCAGCTCTCAGGAGGCAGAGGCAGGCAGATCTCTCTGAGTTCAGTGCCAGCCTGGTCTACATAGTGAGTTCCAGGACAGCTGGGGCTACAGGGAGACCCTATCTCAAAAAGACCACCCCCCAAAAATAATAATAATAAAATATATATTTTTTAAAGTTACATTGAGGCTGGAGATGTAACTCAGTTGGTAGAGTACTTACCTAACACTCAACAAAGCCCCAGCACTGCTTAAACCAAGTGTCATGGCACACACCTATAATCCCAGAGCTCAGGAGGTGGAGGGAGGGAGATCAGAAGCTCAAGGTCATTCTTGTCTACATAGTAAGTTTGAGGTCAGCCTGGGCTATATGAGAATGTCTCCCCTGAAAAAAGGTAACATTGGCAACTATCCTAAAAGAAATCTGTATATCCACACGGTCCTTGGTGGTTCTTTAATTTGATGTGGAAGACCTGGGGGCTGATTTTAATTGATATTAAGACTAGGAATCTTTTCTGTCTGAAATAGATTATAAACTTTCTCAGTGTTGGAACTATATGCAAAGAAGTAGAAGGGTAGAGAAAGACATGGCAGTTTTAGAGTCGGTGAATACTCTTTGGACACACACAACTGATTAGAATGCAAAGTAGACGTTGAAGATTTGATAGGAGAGAAAAGCTGTAGGCCTGTGTAGGAAAAGTTGCTGGCGCTGGCACTCTTTGAACTGGGCACACAGTGGAAGTGTGTTGAAGGCAGATCACACTGCCTGCCACCACTGGGGTGAGTGCTGCTCAGAGTCAACTGGGAACAAGTGCGTCTGATCTTACAGTCCCAGATACAGGGAGAGCACCACATTGGAGAGGGTGGTTATGAAGAACAGCTTTTTCTCTTGATAATGGGAGCTTTGGGGATTTCTGTGACCATCAGCCTTTTTGTTGTTGTTGTTTTAAAAAATTCAACAAGAAAGACCCATGAAACTTAATTTAGTTTGGATATGTCTGAACGTGCAAAGATACGTTATGTGGCAGGAGGTAGGCAGAGAATTTAACTGAAAAACCCTCAACTGTGCCTCAGTGAGGCAGTGAATACTCTTTGACACTTGTAATGTTAAATTTGGGGAAAAAGACATAAATTACAGGGGTTTTCAAGACTGGCAGTGACACAGGTTAACTTCTGGTGAACACGGTTATACTTTGTTCTTCTGTCTCTTAATATCCATTTGCTACTTAAAAATTGTAGTCCCTGGATCTGTAAAATAATTTGTAATGTAAACAAGATAGACTTTTCAGTTGGAATATGCAATACATCTTTGATGTTAGAGTAGTAAGGATTGTCATAGGCTTATTGCTAGCCTGTCCGTTTGTGTGTTACAGCCACCTCAAAGATTTATCTGTTGATAAGTTTTGAAGTTATTTTGAAATATTCATTTGTAAGTGAAATTTGGTGCACTCTAGGGACAGTTTTCCTTTGTTTTAGAAAGAAAGGAAACTTGTTTTTATCCCTGTGAGAAATCTAGTTCATAACTTTTAAGCGTTGGAAACTTGTGCACCAAAGTCCTTTAAAGTACATGGGTGTTCAGTAATTACATAAAGGCATTCAGTAACTTAGTGAATGTAAGCTAAGCAAATGTACTCACTGGCCTGTGGTGATTCTCTGATTTGTATTCTACTATGCAGAGAGCAGCAGATGCTCCTTAAATAGAGTTCACTCTTTGTGCTTGAGGATTTCTTTGTCAGTATTTCTTGAATCCATGTACAAAAAATTTGTAGAGGGACTAGTTTTTTTACTCTCTCTCTCTCTCTCTCTCTCTCTCTCTCTCTCTCTCTCTCTCTCTCTCTCTGTCTTTTTGAGACAGGGTCTCCCTGTAGCCCCAGTTGGCCTAGAACTCCTTACTTACATAGACCAGGTTGGTGTTGAACTCAGCAGAGATCCGCCTGAGTCTGTCGCCCAAGTGCTGGGATTAAGGGCACATGCCACCACGCCCAGCGTTAGGAGAGATGGCTCAGCAGTTAAGAGCACTGACTGCTCTTGCAGAGAACCTAGGTTCCATTCTCAGCAGCCATGTGGCAGCTAATAACTGTCTATAACTCCAGTTCCAGGGCAAGTAATAAACAAACTATAAAAATATTTGAAAGAATATGTTTTATGTAAGTTTAGGGATTGAATTTTCAAATTAAAAATTGATATTTGGCAAAACATTCTGTCTATATAAAATCTATTTGTATATGAAAATTTCAGATGATAGGATTTTGACTATGATAGTAAATGCTATTCCATTAAAAATAATTTATTGTGTGTCTCTGTGTGCTTGTGTGTCAGGGCATATGTGTAGAGATCAGAGGTTAACTTATGGAAGCTGAATCTCTCCACCATGTTCTGGGGGTTGAGCTCAGGTCATTGACTTGGCAGCAAGTGCCTTTACCTGCTGAGCCATCTCACTGGCCACAGTAAATGCCATTGCTTTATAAACATTGCATGTACTTATACACTGATTCATTTGCTTTTCTGCATTCATAAGAGTTTTGAGACTAAAGTGCACCAGAAGCAGCTAATAGTCCTTCTTCAAGTAGATGAGAATGTGATAACCGTGCTAGAATAAACCCCCAGGATTCTCTCCTATGTGGTGGGTATTGTTCCCAGTACACATTTCAGGTATGGCAGAGATATTAACTATGATTTTTGATTTATTGTGTATTTGAGGTATACTCAGGTTGTTCTGGAACTCATGGTATAACTCATGGCACAGCTACACACAGTTTAAACTGATTAACAGATACTGTGCTGAATGATTTGTTTGGAGATAGCCTTACTATATAGCTCTGACTGCCTGGGAATTTGCTATGTAGACTAGACCAGCCTCAAGCTTGTCTTGATCCTCCTCCTTTTGCCTTCTGAGTGCTGGAATTATAGGCAGGCGCCACTAGCCTGGCACAGTATACACGATGTATGTGTGGATGTAGGTGCCATCGCATGTAGGTAGACGAGGTCAGAGGACAATTTGGTGGAGTCTGTTTTCTACTTCCATCTTTATGGGGAGTTTGGAAATCAAACTCAGGCCACCATGCTTTTGTTACAAGTTCCTTTTTGAACCCTGAGCGGTCTCACTGTTTCCCCTACCCCCCTTTAAATTTTAGGCAGGGTCTCACTATGTAGCCTTGACTGACTTGAAACTTATAGTATGGACCATGTTGGCCTCAAAACTCACAGAGATCCATCTGCCTCTGCCTCTGCCTCTGCCTCCCTAATTCTGGGATTAAAGGTGTGTACTCTCTTCAACCACGATTTTTAAGATTTAAAAAAAAAATTTTAAATTTTATTTATTATTTTTATTTTATGTGTATGCATGTATTGCCTGCGTGTAGGTAAGTGCACCCGTGTCATGCAATGCCCACAGAGGTCAGAAGAGGCTGTCGGATCCCGTGGGACTGGAGTTACAGACAGTTGTTAGCTGCCATGTGGGTGCTGGGATTCAAACCCAGGTCTTCTGCAAGAACAGTGTTTTTAACTGCTGAGCCATCTCTCTAGCCCCCAAGATTAAAAATTTTAACTGATAGCCGGAGCCATTTTCTCCTTAGTAGCCTGTAATTTGCTCTTGAGTTTAGGAGTTATTAAATTATTTTCTTGCATTTTGATAGCTCAAAACTTAGTTTAGTCTCAGAAATATCTATCTGAAATACTATTTGAAGCCAAGGAAATTGAGTTATTGTTCAGTTTTGAAGAAAGTTTTGCCCCCGCCCCTTGCCACAGTTTGTGTACTTTTGACTAATTAAAAAAAACGAACAAACATGGAAATGAATAGGGTTTTGTATGTTAGTTACTGTTCTAGTTTTTTCTTCATTGCTGTGACAAAACACTACCCCCCACTACCAACCTGGGGAGGAAAGGGTTTATTTATCTTACATCTCCCGGGTCACAGTTCATCAGGGAGCCCAAGGTAGGAACTCAGGGCAGGAACCTAGAGGCAGGAGCTGGAGCACAGGCCATGGAGGAACGCTGCTTACTGGCTTGTTCCTCTGGCCCCTGCTCAGCCTGCTTTCTTATGCAACACAGGCCCACCTGCCTAGGGGTGGCACCACCCACAGTGGGCTAGGCCTTCTCACATTACTCAACAATCAAGAAGATGCCCCTCAGACATGGCCACAGGCCAATAGGCAATTCCCCAATTGAGGCTCCCTCAACCCAGGTGTGTCAAGTTGACCCTAAAGCTATCCAGCACAGTTACGAAGTGTCTTCATAGTGTGTTATTACAGTGCTTTGGGGGAAGTAAAACCATAGCCCTTTCTCACACTCTGGCTTTAATCTGGTGAAAAGTTTTGTAAATCACTCATTGTAAATGTAGACTCAGGAAAGCAGGAGCTCCTGCCTCTGCTTAAGGACTTCCGAAGGCTGCTCTCTGTTCATTTTTCTTCATTTCTAGTTAGCGTTCTCTCAGAACTTGTGAATTCCATAATTCAGTACTCTTGTGGTATTTAATACTGTTTTGAAACACAAAACAATATTCTAATTGAGCAAATTGGAATTGAATGGAAAAGCCCAGAGCTACTGAAACATGTGTTAGTGACAGTAAATGCAACACTGGACCAATAAGATGAAAATATTATTTTTACAGGAGCCTAACTTGCACCTGCTGTTCTTGGTAGTCAGAATAAAGTCGCCAGTGAATATCTGTTTCTTAGGGAAAATGAAATGTTACTTTTCTGTTGCTATGATAATCACCATGACCAAAGCAACATAGAGAAGAAAGAGTTTATTGGGCTTATGGTTCCAGAGGAATGAGAGTCATGGTGGGCGGCTAGAGCAGAAAGCTGAGCCCTTTCACATCTTTAAGTACACCCAGGAAGCAGGGAGCAGAGAGCCTATCTACTCTTCAAAGCCACCCCCTCCAACCATGTGCTTTCTCCAGCATGGCTACACCTCTTAAATGGTCTATGATCCTCCTCAAACAGCACCACCAAACTGGGGCAAAGTTCATATATTTGGAGCCTGTGGGGGTAATTCTAATTCAAATCACCACAGTTACTGTGCGTGTTTGGAAAAGGTGTCACATCAGTGGGGAACATAGAACTAGCAGGTTAGAGGTCAAAATTCACTGACTTCCAGTTGATTTAGTGCCCTTTTATTTTCCACTTTGCTCTATAAAATTCTCAGGTTTTTTTTTGCATAAGAATTATTTCTGAAAAAGTTTTAAAAGATCAGGCAGCTGGGTAACAATTGAAAAGTTAAATTCTTAAGTATCTCTGTATTTGATTATATCTCATTGTAAAATTGCTTCCTTAGGCTGATAAACTGCTTGTTTCTTTTATCTGAGTATTGCCATGTTTTATATTAATTGAGGACTGTTTCCTGGAGGGATAGTATAAGTTAACATCTCTTTATTATAGAGCCCTGTGTGATTTTGCTTCTTTTAGTTGTGTGTGCATGTATGCAGGCCAGTAGTTGACACTAGATGTCTTCCTTTAACAATTTCTACCATACTTTTTTTTGAGATGAGGTCTCTCACTGAAACTGGTGTTCCCCATTGTAGCTAAACTGGCTATCGAGTCCCTGACTATCCACCTATCTTTGTAAGCCCCTGACTCCCTGACTGGGATTAAAGGTGTGCACTGCCACGCCTTGCTTTGACCTCGGTTCTGGAGATCTAAACTCAGGCCCTCATGCCTGTGCAGCACTTTACTCACTGACATTGTCCCAGCCCCTAAAATTTTTCAAAGCATGTACACTAGCATTCTTTTAGAAATGGAGGTGTCATCCTTGCTTTATAGGATATTGAGACTCTTCAGTTTCATGTCATAAGGCTGTTCAAGAACTTGAGACTATGCCTTTAAACTGATTAGGCTTTTGGGGATTTTTGTCCTACACCATTAATTCTGAAGAGATTTATGTTTTTCAGTTATTTTCATTTTGTGATAGCCATGTATGTTCAAGAGCCTCTTGGCATAAGATAGCAGTTTTTAAAATGAGCTTTCTACTGGGTGTTGGTTCAGATACCAGCTCTACTGTATGCTATTACTGAAGTTGTGAAATCTGCTTGTGATATTTTTGGTTTTTCTTTTTCTTTTTGAGACAGGGTCTCACTATGAGCCCTGGAACTTACTCTGTAGACCAGGTTGGGCTGGAATTCACAAAAATCCACCTGGCTTTGCCTCCTAAGTGCTGAAACTGAAGGTGTGTACCATCATGCCTGTAACTTTGTGGTCTTTTGGGACAGAAGTGAGAGAATACAAAAAATATTCTTGCTGTAAAAATTGGTTTGTGTGGTTTTTGTGCTGGGCGTGGTGGCGCACACCTTTAATCCCAGCACTCGGGAGGCAGAGGCAGGCGGATCTCTGTGAGTTCAAGGCCAGCCTGGTCTACATAGTGAGTTCCAGGACAGTTGGGGCTACAGGGAGACACTGTCTCAAAATGACCAAAAATTGGTTTGTGTATTACTGTTGGCGAGCAATCAAATAATGATACAAACACTCACACACCCACTAATGCTATCTTTAGGAGATATTGTATTGGTACATAGATTTATTAATATTTTGTTTTGTGCTTTTTTTTTTAAAGGTTACGAGAAGTTTCAGAGAAACTAAACAAGTACAATTTGAACAGGTAAACAGTTTAATACATACTTTAAATCAGACATTTTTGTGGTGTTCGGCAGGCTAAGCACATGCTCTACCACTGAGCTGTAACATTTTTTTTCCTTAGGTAAAAGAATTCATATTTAGACCTTAGCCTAGTGTTAAAGATATGTATGCTTTTGTTTAGATCAAGAATCTTTGACTGTAACTGTCAAGTTTTTATGAGTTGTTTATTTGAATTGTAATTTATTTGAATTGTGATGCTGATTTTTTATTTTTGTTGTTGTTGTTGTTTTGTTTTTTAAGTCTCCTGAGACAGCTAGGTAGAACTCACTATGTAGACCAGGCTGGCCTTGAACTCACAGAGATCTGCCTGCTTCTTTTGAATACTGGGATTAAAGGCATGCACCACCAAACCCGGCTAATGCTGATTCTTTTAAACATCTGCCCTACCATGAAGTGATAATGATTTTGAGGGTGGTATCTGTTAACTTTTTTATTGCTTTAAAATATGAGATATTAGCTTTTTTAATTTTTTAAAATATTTATTTTTATTTTATGTGTATGAGTGTATTGCTTGTGTATATGTAAGTGCACTTGTGTCGTGCAATGCTTCAGAGGTCAGAAGAGGGGCCTTCGGATTCCCCTGGAACTGGAGTTAAGGACGGTTCGTAGCTGCCATGTGGGTGCTGGGAATCGAATCTGGGTCCTATGCAAGAGCAGTCAGTGCTCTTAACCATGGAGCCATCTCTCCAGCTCCAGTATTAACTTTTTTTTAAAAAAAATAGATTTTTTTCTGCTATTGTTTTCTTTTGATGGGGATTTTTTTAAAACCTGAAATGTGTTTACAATTTAAAAAATTTTACCTAATGTTTTTTTCTTGTTTGTTCTCTAGCCACCCCCCTTTGAATGTATTGGAGCAGGCAACTATTAAACAATGTGTTGTGGGACCAAATCATGCTGCCTTTCTTCTTGAGGTAAATTATTCACCTTACAGTAGAGAAATGAAAAACAGTTAAAATAATACCTGTGCATCATTTCTTATTTTTTAGCCAAGTGAAACAGGTACTTGAGAAAGATTAAAGATTGCTAAGATTGTACAGTTCTCTTCCTTTTTGTATAAATTCTCTAGCCCAGAGTGTAAATGGTTTAGTAGGGCCTGGAACTAGTTACTAACAGAATTCCTTACACTGAGTTCTTTCAGCTTGTGATGTTTTAAATTGTTTTCTTGATGATGTGTATGTGTGTGTTATATTCCCCAATCTGGGTATGAGAGTCATCTGAAAGGGAACTTCCTAGTTGACAATGAAAGGCACAGTCTTAATTGGATGAATTAAAATTTTAATGTCTTCGCTTTGAGAATTTTGTATATTTTCTTTGCTTTTAGGATGGCAGAGTTTGCAGGATTGGTTTTTCAGTACAACCAGACAGACTGGAATTGGGTAAACCCGATAATAATGATGGGTAAGATATTATGTCTTTGGTTTGTTTGTTTATATGTATGTATGTATGTATGTATGTATGTATGTATGTATGCTTGTATGTATGTATTTTGATGGTATGGAAGATCAAACCCAGAGTATGGTATTTATTAGATGTGTTCTACCACTGAGCTACATCCTTACCTTGTAATTTATATTAATAGATTATATTTAACTCTTAGAAGATATTATAGAAAACCCGTGTTTTGATTCTGGTTACTTTCAAATGAGAAAACAAGCATAGCAGAAAATCATGTTTAAAAACAGTGAAATGGTCAGATTGTAGTTGAATTTTGACTTATTTATTTTAATTTATATATTTGTGTGGTGATAGGAATTGAAAGCAGTACTTCACACACACTATGTAAGCACTCTGCTAATGGTCTATAGTCCTTGCCCTTGATTTTACTTTTTAAGCAAGTATTTGTTTACAGCCAAGAAAATCATGGTATATAAAAAGGATGCTTGGCAAGGTATGAATTTTACTTGGTTGCTTCTAAGGAAAACATGATTAATTTCAAAATGTAAAGAACAGTTTACTATTTGCCATTTATTTATAGTTGAAAGTTGAAAATCATTTGAATTAGGAAAGAATGGTAGATTGTTAGGAGGCCACAATTTGTTAGGTTTGTTCTTAGACATTCACATTTTAGTAGGAGTAATCTGGGAATTGTTAGGCAGGAGTTTTACTATAGTAAATTCCAGAGAAGTGAGGCCTGGAGGCCTTCCCCCACCAGCTAAGTACTGGTGTGTGATAACTGATCTCTTGTTTTTCCTAGGTCAAAGTTGAACAGCAACTCAGGGGCAGGGAGGACTTCCAGGCCTGGTAGGACAAGTGACTCCCCGTGGTTTCTCTCAGGTTCTGAGACTCTGGGCAGACTAGCAGGCAACACTCTGGGGTAAGTTGTAGCTAGTTGGAGGCATCCACTGGTCTGTGCCTTGTGCTATGGGTGCTTTGTCCTGTGATTAATCATGTCTGTATTATGTAGTGATGGAAGGAGGAAGCTCTCCTGAACTCCAGGCAAAGAGCTCATCTTGCCACCATGGTAAAAATAGCCTATGCACACTAATTACAATTAACCTTTAAAATGTGTAAAGTTTACACGTATTTGCAGTGCTAATGGTGTTTATCATTTGTAGTCATGTACTGTGAATTGTTTTGAAAAAAAAAAATCTGGCATTTACTTTTACTTTTTTCTTATATCGAAATCTGATAGTTTCTGTTTTTAAACCCTTCTACCGTTTTATGTAAAGTTAATATGCTATCAGATGAAACCATTTGCAAATTCCAAGCCAGTAGTTTTTAACTCATGTTATATCTTGTTTTTTTTTTTTAATTGATAGATAGATGATAGACTGATAGATAGATAGATAGATAGATAGATAGATATACATTTTTAAATATTTTATTATTTTATGTGTATGAGTGTATTGCCTGCCTGTAGGTAGGTGCACTTTTGTTGTGCAGTGTCCAGGGAGCTCAGAAGAGGGTGTTGGATTCCCTGGAACTGGAGTTATAGACAGTTATTACCTGCCATGTGGGTGTTGGGAACCAAACCCATGTCCTTTGCCAGAGCAGCCCTATCTTTATCTCTCCAGCCCTATCTATAGCTTGGTTCTTGACTGCTCAGATTTTCTGAAGAATACCTGGCCAATGATTAGATGCTGTCAGTTCAGTCAAATACTATGGTGTTCAAAGGCTGATAAAAAAAATAGCTAGATACGATTGAAATTGCTTGAAAATAAGGAGAGGAAGACAAATTTTATTTATACTGAATTGGTAGGGAAAGTAAAAGGTTTAAGATGAGGATTTCAAAATGCTTGCTTTCTTTGTTTACATATTTCCATGTTGTACTAAATTTATTCTGAGATTGGAGAAAGTACATTTACAATAGTTATCCAGTTCACTAATTGGATCTTTATTAAAACATTCTTTATTTTAGCAGAGGGGATTGAGCCCGTGGCCTTGTATATTATAAGCAAGTTCCTCTACTTCAGACACATATCCCCATTCCTCTGTATTCTGAAAATAACATATAATAGGACAGAATTACATTTCATTTGATAAACATGGAAAATATATTTAAGATAGTAAACTATTGTCTACAGTACAGTACTTGTCAGATAATACTTTCCTTAAAGGTAAACATTTTGGTTGGGGTCAGCACACTGGTCTCCAGGCCAAATCTAGCTTCATGCTAGGAGTTTTACTTAGCACATGTGGCTACATTTTTGTTTCAACAATGGATCTGAGTAGTCATCAGAGATTTAATTTGTTTAGCCCCCCAAAGCCTAGCTAGTTACCTTTTGACCCTTAACAGAAAGTTTACTCATCTTGGGTTAGCTTGCCAGTTTAGGTAGTGGCATTTGTTCTTAGTCATATTCTCTTTATTTTCAAATTTAGCTTTTCATTTTGAAATAATTGATTTTAAAAAGTTGCAATTCCACCACTTCGGAGGCCGATGCAGGAGGATCCTGAGTGTGAGGCTAGCCAGGGGTAGATACAGAGCAAGGTCCTGTTGCAGATGTATAATGATGGATTTCTGTGTTTTTCCCTTTGCATCCCCAAATGCAATCTCTTATGTAGCCTTATTTTTGAAGCAAGAAATTAACATTGATCATTGCTTAATCCACAGAGCTTATACGGATTTTCCCAGTTGTGCCACTAATACCATTTCTCTGGTGGAGGATTCAGTAGCGATCCCGGTTGGATTTAGCTGTCATACTTCTTTAGTCTACTAATCAGGATCAGCTACTCAGCCCTTTTGTTTTTATTTGAGTTTTATATGGTGGTTATATTTTACAGTGTTTGGATTTGTCATTTCTTTTCTTGTTATCAAATCTAGGCAATACACTTTTTGGCAGAAATACCCAAATGTGGTAATGAGCCCTTTAGTGCATTGTGTCAGGTAGCACAGGATGTTGATGTTTCTCATTACTGGGGGTGAGATTACCTCTGCATATGTAGTTAGGATGTTTACCAGGTTTCCCCACTACAAAGCACTTTTTTCCCTTTTGTCATGAATCTTATCAATCTCTCAATTATCTTGTGAGAAGATAACTTTTCAAATATGTAAATACCTGATTTCTCCTTATACCAATTTTAGTATCCATTAATGTTTGTGTGTGAATCAGTGTTACTGTAGTGTTGGCAATGAATATAATTTATCATTGTTTTCATATTTATGAATTGGAATTTGGCTCTAAGGAAGAACTTTATCTGATCTGTTTCTTTTCTGTATTTTTTATTCTATTTTATGCCATTTTTCTATTCATTGATTTATATTATTGTGGTCTCATGTTTTTTTCCTTTTATTTTGTGGATTGATAACCTGTTATTATGTTGCTCAAATTGTCCTCTAGATTTAAATCCTCTCACTATTTAAGCTTGCGCATACCCATTATAATAGCATATATGACAGAATGACTGAAATAGAGCAGTGGAATTTTATGAATTTATCCCTAAAACATGCAACACATACAGTCGTAAACCAGCATACTTGATCCAGAGAACAACAACAAACCTCTAATAGTCTAATCCAAAGATGATGTGAACTAATTTTAAAACTTTAAAATGCAGACTCATTAGTGTTTTGAACCCATCCCCAACCCCCATAGTTTTCTACACTTCCTCCCCCTCTTCTGCCTCTCCTTTCTGTCCTTACCACATAAACACCAGAACAGATTCTGAGCTGCTTTTCAGCATTGGTTTTGTGGATGACACTACAGCAAAGTGGCATTCACTCACTTTTATTTAGGCCTCAGAGCTCTATTACATGTAAGGGCTTAGAGTATATTGAAAGTCCCTAGTTTGTTAATGGTGAAATTCTGATCAGGTTACTTTGTAAATCAAGAAATTTTATACTTAGAAATATTTTCCTAAGAAACTTTTTCTTTGATTTCTTATTTCTGCTTTTGCTTTGTTTGAAACAACATTTATTAGAGAATCTAGGACAGGCAAATCTTGTCCTCAAAGGGGCATCATTAATCACAAATGTATCAGATATAATCTAATATGAAAGTGACTGTCCTCATAGACCTTGATTCCTTTCTCCTTCCTTTAAAGTTCTTGGGATAATTGGTACTCTTGTTTTCCATCAGCATGATAGCTGAAGTGGTCATTTATTTCACTGATCATTTTCTTTTTTAAAAAATTAATTTGTGGGCTGAAGAGATGGCTCAGCGGTTAAGAACACTGACTGTTCTTGCAGAAGACCCGGGTTTGAATCCCAGCACCCACATGGCAGCTAACAACTGTTTGTAACTCCAGTTCCAGGAGATCTGACAGCCTCTTCTGTTCTCCGTGGGCGTTGCAGGACACGGGTGCACTTACCTACGTGCAGGCAATACACGCATACACATAAAATAAAAATAATAAATATTTTTTTAAAAAATTAGTTTCTATGTATTTGTATTAGGTGTATATGTGTGTGTGGTGTGTGTATATGTTTGTGCCAAAAAGGGTATTGAGTATCAACTCTGCCTTGTTCCTTTGAGGCAGGTCTTGCTGAACCTGGAGCTTGCACTTTTCAGTTAGGCTGGTAACCAGGAAACCCTAAGTATGCTCCTACCCCTCCTTTCTCATTGCTTAGGTTGCAGGTATGTGGGGGGGCCATACTTGGCCTATTGCCCTTTTTTAAAGATTTAAAGAATCTTTTAGCAGGCATGGTGGCACACACCTTTAATCCCAGCACTGGGAAGGCAGAGGCGGGCCAATCCTCTGTGAGTTTGAGGCCACCCTGGTCTACAGAATGAGCTCCGGGCAGCTGGAGCTACAGGGAGACCCTGTCTCAAAAAGACCAAAAAAAAAAAAAAAAAATTTTTTTTTTTATTTGTGTGTCTGTGTCTGTGTGTGTCTGTGCCACATGCATTTGAGGCCAGAAGAGAATGTCAGATCCCCAGGATTGGACTTAGAGGCAGTTATGCGCTGCTCAATGTGGGTGCTTGGTAACTGAACTCAGGTCCTCTGAAAGAGCAATAAGCATACTTAACCTGCTAAGCCACCTCTCACCCCTGTTGGTTGGTTTTTTCTTTTTTTTTACATGGGTGCTGGCATCTGTGGTCCTCATGTTTATGTAGCAAGTGTTCTTAACCACTGAGCTATCTCCGTCCAGCACTCATTTTTTTTTATTACTGTTTTTTATTTATTTTTTTTATTTTTATTTTTTTAGTTTTAACATGCTGCCTATGATATTTAGTTATTTCCTTTTCATTTCCTTTGACTGGGAGAGTTTCTCAAACTTTCTCTTTTAAAAAAATAATTTATGTATTTTTTTTAGCCAAGTTACCAAGTGTGTGGACTAGACTTGGCCATATGCTTTAAGTTTATAGGCTTTCCTATTGATTTCTGGTCATTCTGTGTACCTTGAGTATTGCATGGTATGATCAGAACTGCGTAGGATGAGTTTGGTAAGTAAATTACAGAAGGTAGAGTGAGATTTTCCTATTCTTTTTAGTTAAATATTTTTAAAAATTGTAGTTTTTTTTTTTTTTTTAGTGGATGAAAGGAATTAATCGGTATTGTCCATTGTTCCCTACTAGTAAAACTCAAATCAGTACCGTATGTTCATTTTAATACGTTAATCTTTATCTAAAATGCAACTTGGTTAGGTGAATGCTTAGGAGCAGTTGGGGTATAGGGGCAAGTATTCAGTTTGGATTCCTTCTTTTTTTTAAGATTTATTTATATTTTTGGCCAGGCGTGGTGGCACATGCCTTTAATTCCAGCACTTGGGAGGCAGAGGCAGGTGGATCTCTGTGAGATCAAGCCAGCCCCATCTATATAGCAAGTTTTAGGCCAGCTGGGGTCACAGGGAGACCCTGTCTGAAAAAAGACCAAAAAAAAAAAGATTTACTTAAATTTTATTTTATTTATTTTTGGATATTTGAGATAAGGGTCTAAGGCTTCCTGGAAAACTATATAGATCAGGCTGGCCTTGAACTAACAGAAATCCTTGTGTTTCTGCCTCCTGAGGCAGGATGAGAGGCATGTGCTACATATCCCACTTAAAAATTCATGAATTTTATTTTATGTATGAGTGTTTTGCCTCCATGTATGTTATGTGCACCACATGTGTGCCTGGTGTATGCAGAGGCCAGAAGAGACTGTCAGATCCCCTTGAATTGGATTTACAGACCAAGTGGGTACTAGGAATGAAACCCAGGTCTCTTGTGAGAGCAGTAAGTGCTCTAACCTCTGAGTCACCTCTCCAGTCCCTTTTGAATTCTGATAGGAGAAACAATGTATCTGGTTAAAACCTGGCATTCCTCCGTAGTAATGTTACATTAATGGTAACTAAACCGAATATAGGTTTGTATAGCAGAAATTGCAAATTGGCAGCTGGTGGTATTGCAATGAATTAAACTATCAATGCTTAACAAATTTGAATGTGTTTTAGATAGGCAAGTATTCTCCACTGCTCTCTGTTATCTTGGCTTTCCTTATTTATGTCACCTGTTTATGCCTCTTGATAGTTTTGTGATGCTGGTAAAATTAGCATAGAAGCATATATGTGCTTAAGTAATGTATTTGGTTAGGTTTCTGACATTTGCGTTGAGGAAAATGATATGCATTATTTGGTAGAAATAGCAAGTCATTCCTTTTGTGTTCGTTGGCCATAGAGATTACTGTAATGATGGGACATTTTTAGATGAAATTAATAATAAGGCTCACACAGTAGGTTTAAAGTGGCATCCACAGGTAAACCTGGGCATATAGTCACTCTAATGTTGTGATTTTGGGGAGGGGGTCTTTTTGACACAGGGTCTCCCTGTAGCCCCAGCTGGCCTGAAACTCACTATGTAGACCAGGCTGGCCTGGAACTCAAAGAGATCACCTGCCACTGTGGGTGTTCACATGTATGTATACTTAGATGTGGATGCATCCGTGTGTGGAGGACAAAGGTCAGGTGTCTTCCTCAGTCAATCTTCACTTTATTTTCTGCAACAGGGCACTGAACCTGGAACTCACTATTTAGCTAAGTTGGTTGGTTACAAGCTCTGGGGATCCTCCTTCTTGGTCTCCCCCAGTACTGGAATTGCAAGTATGCTGTGCTTGCCCAGCTTTTTTTTTTTTTTTCCATACGTGAATGCTTAGGATTGAACTCGGGTTCTCAATTTATCTGACAAGTACTTTACTAACTTAACTATGTCTATTCCCTTCCTCATTTTGGATAGGGTTTTGCTGTATACCCTAGGCTGGATTTGAACTCATGATCCTCCTGCCTTTGCCTTCTGAGTGTCAAGATTACAGGGGTGTACTACCATGCCTGCCCCTGTATGCAAGTCTTTAACAAATTATTTTAAAAGATGGAAAAAAATCTGATACTTATGGTTTAAAAGTGAATTTATACTTAATCATTATGAAATCGGACAGTTATTTAAAGTGCACTTCAAAATTTCAACTTGACTTTATTTTAACTTTATTTTAAACTAAAGGAATGAGACCCAACATGACCTTTTCCAGAATGGATTGCTTAAAAGCTGTATTTTTCCAAATTCTCCAATATTTAGGAGCCGCTGGAGTTCTGGAGTGGGTGGAAGTGGAGGAGGATCTTCTGGAAGGTCATCAGCTGGAGCTCGTGACTCCCGGCGGCAGACCCGAGTCATTCGGACAGGACGGGATCGAGGGTCTGGACTTCTGGGCAGTCAGCCCCAGCCAGTTATCCCAGCGTCTGTCATCCCTGAGGAGTTGATTTCACAGGTATGGCCTTTCAGGAAGCATTTGTATACAGACAAGAGGAGAACTGAATGTGGTGGGTCCATGACTCCAAAGAGTTGTAGACATGGTTTTTTCTGCATTGATTGAGAAAATAGACTTTAGTTATTAAAAAGAAAAGAAAAAAAAAAAGAGAAAATTATCATAGTGTACTATATCCTTTGTATATTTCAGGCCCAAGTTGTTTTACAAGGCAAATCTAGAAGTGTCATTATTCGAGAACTTCAGCGAACAAATCTTGATGTAAACCTTGCTGTAAATAATTTGCTTAGCCGGGATGATGAAGATGGAGATGATGGTGATGATACAGCTAGTGAATCTTACTTGCCTGGAGGTTGGTGCATCACTGTCATGGTTGTTTCCCTTCCTAGTGGTGCTTTTTGGACTGGGGAATGAGATTTTAAAGTGTAATTGATATCATGATTATCTCATGGAAGGTGATGTGTATTTCTTACTATAGAGTTTAATTATAAAGTTCTTAAGGAAAATTTGGGAAATATTTTTGCTTTCGTGGACTTGCACTTGGTCCTAATAAAAATATGATTGTATGGCATGGATTTAACCCTGGCCAGCATGTGACTATAGGATGATTTTTGATGACCTTATTACTGAACATGGGTAATAATTGAATTGCCTTTAGATTTTGAATGTATTATGTCCTTATATTGTCATAAGTATAATTTTAAATTTTTTTCAATTTTTTAAAATTTATTTTTATGTGTATAACTGTTTTGGCTGCATGCATATAAATGTGCCATGTGGGTGCAGTGCCCATGGAAACCAGAAGACGGTGTCGGATCCTCTGGAGCTGGAGTTATGTACAAACAGTTGTTAGCTACCATGTGGGTGCTGGGAACCAAACTTAGGTCCTCTGCAAGTGCAGCCAGTGTTCTTAACTGCTGAGCCACAAAACTGTCATATTATAAAAAGTAGTCTTTTTTTTTTTAGTTTGATCATGTTTTAATAAAATGAACAACACTACCACAACAAATCAGTAGAGATAATATATGCATTAGAGGAAAAGATTAAGAAATCAGAAGACACAAAATTTAACCAATATTAGTTTTCCTCAAAGGGGATAGAATTGGAAAGATACATGTTTTTATTAGTACTTTTCTTAATACTGTTTTGTGATACTTTAAGAGTTACCTTTGATATGAAAAATAATATAGGAAAAATTATGATTTAAGGTTGAATTTGATGTCTCAGGACATTTGCCAGTAGAGAGCTGAGTATTTTGAGCCTTTGTTTTGGGTTGGTTTTTTTTTGACGGTGTATTATATAGCCTCCAGGCTGGCTTTGAACTCCCGATCCACTTCATACCACCTTCCAGGAGTCAAGATTGTAGGCTGGGGCCATCACATGTGGATAATCTTGGACCTTTTTTCCTTTTCTGGCTTTTTGTTTTTAATATTTTTATTAATTCTTTGAGAACGTTGTATAATGTATTTCTATCTTTCCCCCCTTCCCCAACTCCTTCTAGATTCACCCCCACCTCCTCACCCATGGTGTGGGTGTGTGTGTGTGCTTGTATGTATGTATGTATATAATATGATATATATATATATGCGTGTGTGTATATGAGTGTGATGGAGTACAGTATGTATTTTCCTGTTGAGCTTAAGCAGGTCTTGAGCATGTGTCACAATTGCTTTCTTTTTTTATATGATAATTTAGTAATTCTGCATGTGATGGTTCCTTATAATGTTAATTTTATTTCCTAGATCTTCCCCCTGCCCCCAATCAGGTAATAGCAATTCCTGCTTTAAATGTTTTAATTTTTAGAGATCCTTTAGTCATCTATAGATGGATTATCTATAGTTGCTTCATGATACTTTTTTTTTTTTCTTTGTAGAGGACCTCATGTCTCTTCTTGATGCTGATATTCATTCTGCCCACCCAAGTGTCATTATTGATGCTGATGCCATGTTTTCTGAGGACATTAGCTATTTTGGTTACCCTTCTTTTCGTCGTTCATCACTCTCCAGGCTAGGCTCATCTCGAGGTAATTTTGCATTTATTTCTTTTTGGTTGTGGACTGGTTGTTTGGAAAGATAGGGATAGACTAAACTGTATTTGAGCTCAGAATGTTAGATGAAATCATTATGTGTCAGTAGTTTGGGGCACTTGGGCTTTAAAACTAGGGTTGTTTTGTTTGTTTTGTTTTTAAAGAGCCACAACAGTATTTCAGAGATGATATTACTTACATATGTATAATACATATTAAAGGTTATGACTTACCTGTTCTTTTAATTAGGAATATAGATTCTGAACTAAAAGCAGAATTCTACTTTACAGTGACATGCAGCATTCAGAAAACAAATCTTAGTTTGTTTGATTAAAACAGCATAATCATTATGTTCATTTTAAATAGTGTTAGAAGAATGAAAGATCAAAAATATATTAGAACGGGGCTAGCTAGTATTAGAACTATAAACATGTTTGGCTTATTAAAATGCTATTTGTAAAAGTTTGAATTCCTTAAAAAGGTTTAGTATATAACAGTCTTAGCAGATTTTGAGGCAATCAAGCCAGCCTCTCCAGTGTGCTTGCATAAACTTTAGCTTATATTATAGCTTGGAATTAATATTTTTTATTTCTAAAATTTAGAACTGTTTGCTATTAATAATAGACAAAAATAAACTTTTCTATTTGCTGATCATTAATAAACTGGAAAATATGTCATATGTTAAGGCCTTGCTGCAAATACTTAGTACTTAAAAGCTGAATTTTTAAAATGACATCTTTGTGTGATTTTTTAGTATATGATATAGTAGCTTAAAACTTGTAAGATAAACGCATACCTTGCTGCTTTAAATCTATTAAGTAAATTGCATTTTTAAATATGATCTAAGACAAAAACCCTGAATTTCTTTCTTTCACTTTTTCTAAGATCATTCTGTGTAGACATTATCTTTAGTCTGAGCCATATGGAATAGCTGGTAATTTAACCACTTGAGACCTGTGTACATAGCAGGTTTCTGTTGTATTTAATGATGTTGGGAAATTGATGCCAATGAGTTACATGCTAGTTTACCTGCAGCCACACCCCTGGCCTCAGTGCTGCTGCTTCATATGGTGCAGTTCTATATTGTCTCTAATCTTTATTATTCAAACCCTTAAGGGTTGTGTTTTTTTTTGTTTTGTTTTGTTTTTGTTTTTTGGCTATTTAAAAAGTGATTATGAACAGATTGAAAAAAATGTGACTGGCATTAGATAACTGTAGGCCAATTATAAAGGAAGCATTTTGGCAAAGTTTTTTTTTCCTATAAAGTTTCCTTTTTAAAAACGAAAAAGCCTGTGGTGTTCCTCAGATTTTAAAGATTTATCCATCAAATCTAATATATAAAGTTATCTTTACAAAAGTCTTGAATTACCAACAGAATTTCTAATTGTTTTATCGCGATATATTTATAGTTTAACCAATTTAAGGTCCCCCCTCCCATTTTTTCATTAAAAAGATCCCTGAAGTAACATACTCTTGGTTTGCTTATGTGTATTTAATGTATTAAAATTCCAATTTGTGCACTTTTCTCAAAAGAAGTATTTCTAACAAAGCCCCAGAAATTTTGTCTATTAAAAACATAAAAGCAAAATAAACTTAAAATAATTCTGCTCTAACAACTTAAGCCTGCCTTTGCATAGTCTCAAAAAATACTTTATAATTTTCATCTACCCACTTGAAGAAGGATCAATGTTTTGAATGTTGCATGTCAACCTTATTAGATACACATTTATATAAATTTTTTGAGTAGATAAACTGCTGTTAGTTGCATCCTGAGGGTATTTACTAGAGAGTGGCTTACTTTTATCCCACTGGTGTGACCCAATTGCATACCAGTTCTCCTTCTTCCCTTAGAGAGAGACTCTGAGCTGTTGCGTGAACGTGAATCCGTCTTACGTTTACGTGAAAGAAGGTGGCTTGATGGAGCCTCATTTGATAATGAAAGGGGTTCTACGAGCAAAGAAGGAGAGCCCAACTTGGATAAGAAGAACACGCCTGTTCAAAGCCCAGTGTCTTTGGGAGAAGATTTGCAGTGGTGGCCTGATAAGGTATTTGGAAAAAGTTTGCACCATTCCATTTAAATAGATTTCTAATAACCAACACCCCCCCCCCCCAATTTTTGTTTTACGAATTCAGAGTTTTGTAGGACTGTTCAGAATTTGCGTTTTGTTTTAGAAGATTAGGGGAACATCTTTATTTGGCATTGCCTGAGTGAGTCATCTAGATGTGTTTAGGGGTGCTGTTTATTTTTCTTGTTGTTTGATGAAGTAAGTCAGAGAAATTGGGGTGGTAGCTCTCAACACATCAGTATTATGCTCCAGGAATTCTTTTCTGGTAATAATTATTTTAGTAATTGTTACCTTCCTTGGTAGAGATTTATTTAGCTAAATTTGAAATGTCAGATGGACCCTGGTTTCTTCAGGGTGCTGTTCATTGCTGTCAGGTCAAGATGAGGAATTTGTGTTTCTTTGATTAATTAGCCGCTCCATTTTATGACAGTCAATTCTGTCAGACCTGTAGCTTTGAAATGCTGTGGTGGACAAAGCAAGCTAAAACAGAATGGAATGCCAAAGTTCTTCTAGGCACTATGAAAAACAGTGCAGTGGGTGAACTTAGATAGCATTTAGATTTGTGAAGTTGATTAGAATCTTTAAAATCCATCATTGCCATAAGTGAAATGTATCTATTGATGGTGTGTTGTTTTTCATTGTCTTAAGTGGTTAACAGTTCATTTTTAGAGGCTTTTGTAGAAAACCAAATTTTTCACTCATTTTTAAGTTCTGCCCCTTTTCTCCCCCATTTCCAGAGATAGGTGGGTGGCACTTAAATATAAGTAAACTTAAATAATATAAGAACTTTTGGTGTACACTTTTAATCTTAGCACTTGGGTGACACAGGAGGATCAGGAGTTCCAAGCCATCCTTGGCTACATAGTGAGTTGTAGACTAGCCTGGGCTACACATGAGACCCTGTGTCAGGGAGAGCGTAGGGAGTATCTATGTGTGTCTGTTCGGGAGTAAGGAGTGTCTGGGTTTTCTCTTTTCTTTTTCTTTGAACTCAAATTTGGGAGAATAGTAAACTTTCCAAATTTGTGTTTTCGTAGTTATTTTGAATCTCGATATTGTTAATTTATTTTCCTTTATTCAGCTTATGTGGAAAACTGGAATGCAAGAAGGAATATGAATTTTAATCAGTGTCTTGGAAGCAAAAGGTTTTGTTTTCAGTGGTAGCTGCCAACGTTTCTCTGAAGTATATTCTCTTAGTTATTTCTCTAACACTGGAAATATCACTAGTTCCTTCTCTCTCTCCCTGCCCCCCCCCCACCGTGCCTCCCCCCTCTCCCCTTTTCTGTGGAGTACCATTGTTTTACCTGTGTTTCCTATTTTTCTTACCTGGAACATATTAGAGCTCTGTTTTATATTTATGTTAGTTTTTCCCAAATTGGTTGGGGATTGGAAAGTTTGAGGGGGAGGCTTCCTAGGGGTTGGAAAAATAAGTGAATCCCATAGGAAAATAGGGGATCATGATGCACTTGGTATCTGCTGTCACTGCCAGCAGAACTGAGCACATAGGATGGAAACTGTTCTAAGAGCAGAGGGTCTAAAGAGGGGCCTAGAATTCTCAGCTCAGGACAGTTTGAGCATTGTGTTTAAGCTAACACTTGGGCACTGGTACAAATAGAGTATGGAGCCTTTTTTTTTTTTTTTTTTTTTTTTTTTTTTTTTTGTCTTTTTGAGACAGGGTTTCCCTGTAGCCCCAGCTGGCATAGAACTCAGCTGTGTAGACCAGGCTGGCCTTGCCCTTACAGAGATCTGCCTGCCTTTGTCTCCTGAGTCTTGGGATTAAAGGCATGCGCCAGCACACCCAACTTAGAACCATTATTTTATCTCTTCCATATTGTGAATATTTGTTGACTGACTTCTAAAGGCCTGTTAACTTTGTTAGATAGTAGGGTTATATTGATCATAAAGACCTTTTCTTATGAAACTTGAAGTCTGTTGCAGGAGACATCATGATTAGTCATATAAATTAATACTCTTGAAATGTGAATCTTTTGTTGTCTTGGTAAGGTTTTTTTTTAAGTTGAATTTCAGTAGCTCTTGCATTTTGTTGAGTAGTGTATTTCTATGTTCCTAGTATATCAGGATATGAAAAGATAGTCTTAATTTTGTACACAGTTGTTATACTGGAATTTCATAGCTGGAAAGGGTTTTATAGCATGTGTTTGACCTGTTAATTCATTTTTTAAAGTTTTATTAGAAAATTTATAGCAATAAAAAGTCATTACCAAGAATAATGGTATTATTTCACTCAACGTATCCAACAAATCAGTGTCCAGTCATGTTTACTTGAACACAGTCATTCTTTTAAAATATTCTTATTATTTTATGTGTATGAATGTATTGCCTGCATGTATGTACGTGCATCTGTGTCATATAATGCCCATGGAGGTCATAAGAGGAGGTTATGGCTATTTGGGAACCAAACCCAGGTCCTCTGTATGAGCAGCCAGTGCTTAGAACTGCTGAGCCATCTCTCTAGCCCCCAGTGAGACCCTGTTGAGAATAGTTTGCTAAGTGTGTCATAAAAGAAATTTTTCAATGAAATGAGCAAAATGACACAGATCACACAAAGGAAAAGAAGCTAGGCATAAGGAGAGTAGGGAACTTGTTAGAACAGGAGAAACGAGGTATAGCTAGCAGCCGACCAAAGGAAACATCTAATCTGTTGCTGCTGCTCCTTTTGATCCTGGTAATAGTACTTTGCATTGAGTGGTGAATTTGAAACAGATGAGAGTAATTGATTTTCCTGTCTCTTCCCTAGTTATGCCTGGTCCGTGGCATATTTTAAGGACCGAGAACCTCAGCTGAATTATTTAAGACTTGTCCTGGGGAACATTGACTTATCCCTAAAGTATATATAACACATCCTTCTAAGAAGCAAATTAGTTTTGAGAGGGTCATGTGCATTGTACTTTTCCAGTTGGAGGAGGCTTGTTTAGGATTATACTGTTCTTAGCAAAGCATTTACTTGAAGAAGTTGGAGTTCAGTTTTATGTATTAGCTCACCAGTTGGTTGATGTGCTCCTACTTTGTGCCTTATGCCACACTGGCTGTAGTGATATAAAGATGGCGATGAAATGGGCCTTCCCATGAGGAACTCAGTGGGAAGCACTTCTGTAGAGTAATAATATGTTCACAGTGTGATCAGTGCAAAACTGAAGGTATGGATACAGTCCTGTGAAGGATGAGAATGGAATGATTAATACCATCTTACAGATTTGATAAGGCTTCACAGAAGACGTAGCATGTGAACGTTTTTGAGGTGATTGGGCATTGACCAGAAAGCATAGAATTGCAAACACATCAAGCAAGCATGGACCAAGAGTCATGAGGGGTCAAGGTGTGTTTGACATGGAAGGTTCAGAATTGCTGCTATGTTTTAGGGAGAAGTGATGTTGGAGCAGGATTATAAATGGCCTTAGGATTACAAATGGCTGAGGAGTTAGACGTGTTGTTCAGTAACTAATGATCCAACAGAGTCCATAGAGAGATAATGTGATGAGGTTGGTGGGTTCTTATTAAGGAAGTGAGCCCTGTTGATATCATGGGAGAAAGATAGGACTAGGGGGAAAAAAATTCAGTCAGTTGTGTGTGTAGTAGGATTGATATAGAGAAATTGTAAAGACCTTAAAGCAGGAGTAGAGTCAGAAGGAGGCAGAATCTGAGAGAATTTGACAAGTGTAGCACTCACTGACTAGTTCCTGAATTGATGAGAGAAAAGAAAACCTTAAGAAGAGCTCCCAGGCCCCAAGTCTCCTAGTACATGGTAGGCGGTGGGTGGTGGGGACTGCGGATGACAAGAGTTTTGCAGGAGATGAACTTCCTTGTGGAGCAGCCCATACTGTGACTCTGACATGAATATGTCTTACTTTCTGAGACTCTCTCTTGAGACTCTCATGCCCATGCTTCAGGTTTAACTTCTTTTGAGTGCTCTCCTTCTTTTAATCCTCATGCTTAATCCTATATTAAAACGAGAGTATTAAACTTCAACTCTGCTTCATTTTAAGAAATGAAAAATAGAGGCTGGAGAGATGACTCAGTGGTTAAGAGCACTGGCTGCTCTTGCAAAGGACCCAGCTTCGATTCCTAGCACCCACATTGCCTAACAGCCATCTGTAATTCCAGTTCCAGAAGATCCGACACCCTCTTCTCACATGGGTATTGTACGAGACAGGTGCGCTTATATACATGCAGGCAGTGCACTCACACACATAAAATAAAAATAACATTTAACAAATAATAAAATAAGAAACAAAGAAGACACAGGTAGAGAGTTCTTGCAGATAAGCCTAGAGATCATATTTAAAGGGATACTGTGCTAGTCAGTGTAGGCACTCAGGCTGAAGGTAGAACATAGAGGAACAAGGAGACCATCTGTGGAGGGAATGTGTGGTTATGTGAGGGACATGAAGAAAGTAGTTTGTGACTCAAAAAGAAAGAATTGATGCCAGGACAGAGAGAAGCATAGGTGTGTGTACCACATCTAGCTAGTTTGAAGAGTGGATACAAAACAGGTTGCTTAAATATGTAGGATATCCATTTGACACTTGGAAGTATGTTCATAGTTGTTTCAAAAGCAGGTAAGAAGAAGCATAGGCTTCCTGTGAAATAACTTTACCATAAGGATTGAAGGACAGATAAGTTTGAGTGGTTGTTGGGAGAGAGAGATCTTGAAGGAGCTGTTTACAGTATGTGTATGTGTGTGTGTTATCTTTAAATAAGTCTTTTTCTTTGCTCTAAATTGGGAAGCGAAAGGAAATTAGAGTGGTGCCTTCAATGAATAATTATAGATGTAGGACTATCCTTGAAGCCTATATCTGGGAACTGTTATTTTCTGGGTGAGTAGAAAGTGAAATTGGGAACAGGATGGTCATGGTTGAATTTGATTAAGCACTTATTTATAGTAGGCCCTGTGGTGTGTACTTTGCATATGAATTCATCTCCCCAGATATTTGTTACGATACTCATCTCAGAGGTGAAAAATAGGATCAGAGAAATTATATAATTGACCTGAAGTCACTGAACAAGTAGACCCAAGATTTGGATTTACCTAGTCTGATCCTGTTATCTTTAATTTTAACTAAAGGATCGAGACAAGAGAATGAGATGGGGAAGGTAAGATGTCTGCAACTACCACAGAGACCGTAGATGGTAGTTCTCAGAGATTGTAATCTAGGGAAGAGAGGAGTTGATAACTGAAGAATTTCACATTTGTGCTTTCACCTCATAGAAGGTGACTTGAAAGCAGTGCTGTTCGGTACAGATAAAACACAAGATTAAATTTAGCTTTCTTTTTGTGTAAGTCTGAGATATAACATGTTTATAAACAGTAGATTTCTAAACCTTAATAGATTTTTACCAAGATTAAATGAATAGTACAGCCATCTGAACAAGTAAGATTCTGTTATGGCAAGTTTTGCTCTGAGATATCCGGGTGATTCTGTGGGTTCAATCATTGGTCTTATGTTTAAAAAAATTATATTTGTAGCTCAAGTTTCTTAAGTACTATAATAGCATCCCAATTAATTACATAT
>NW_008357456.1:422335-497024 GCF_000622305.1 Nannospalax galili
GTAGCCCCAGCTGTCCTGGAACTCACTATGTAGACCAGGCTGGCCTTGAACTCACAGAGATACGCCTGCCTCTGCCTCTCAAGTGCTGGGACTATAGGCGTGTGCCACCATGCACGGCTGATTGCATATATTTTACCTTAAAAGTTGATGAACTTTTACCTTAAGAAGCAAAATAGGGATATTTGTTAAGCAGCTTAGAATCTTACTGTTTTGTGGGTTTGTTTTTTGTTTTCTCATCAATATGTTTATTGAACCCTTTGAGCTTATATTTGTGTGAAATAAACAAGTAAAGTAATGGGTTGTGAAGTGGTGTGAGCGAAAAAGAAAGGGTGAGAACCAGGATATGAGAATTGGTGGCTCTGGAGGTAGCATAGACTTGATTAAGGAGAAGGAATGAATTACCTGAAGGAAAGTGACTTGGAATGGGAAGTAGGCTAGCATGATTAAAGGACAGTGAACTCATGAAAGACAGCCAAGGACTTCTGAGGAGCTCGTAGATGGTGTCAAAAGATATGTGTCAACAAAACCCAACAACAACAAAAAGATATGTGTCATGGTAGTTTATGTGTTCACATAAACAGTCTAGATTTTTATACTGATTAAAACCACAGTGTCTAAACTGAGAATTTGGCTTTTAAAAAAATTGTATTATTTTGCCAGGTGTGGTGGCACACGCCTTTAATCCCAGCACTTGGGAGGCAGAGGCAGGCGGATCTCTGTGAGTTCAAGGCCAGCCTGGTCTACATAGTGAGTTCCAGAACAGCTGGAGCTACAGGGAGACCCTTGTCTCAAAAAGACCAAAAAAAAAAAAATTGTACTATTTTTATTTTATGTATATGAGTATATTGCCTTGCATGTCTGTTAGTATATCCATGTCATGGAATGCCCATGGAGATCAGAAGAAGGCATCAGATTCTCCTGGAACTGGAGTAATGGATGGTTGTTAGCTGCCACGTGGATGCTGGAAATCCAACCTGGGCCCTCTGTAAGAGCGGCTAGTGCTCTTAACTGTCAAGCCATCTCTTCAGCCCCAGGATTTGGCATTTTTTTATAGTTTTGCTTAATTTTTACTTCATAGGATGGAACAAAATTTACCTGTATTGGGGCACTCTATTCTGAGCTTCTGGCCATCAGCAGTAAAGGAGAACTTTATCAGTGGAAGTGGAGTGAATCTGAGCCTTATAGAAATGCCCAGGTATTTTGTTCTATTCAATCTTGGAATGAATGACTCTATATAACAACATAAAAAATAGTAATCATTTGTCTTATGCTTTCAAAGAATCCTTCATTACATCATCCACGAGCAACATTTTTGGGGTTAACCAATGAAAAGATAGTCCTCCTGTCTGCAAATAGCATAAGAGCAACTGTAGCTACAGAAAATAACAAGGTAGGAGCCACTTGGTAGTGATGAACATTTCATGCTTAGTTCTTGGCTTTCTTTCTCTTGCCTCTTTTCATCTTTTTCATTTTCTATCTTTCTGTCTAACACCGATCCATAAATGTAGTCTTTTAATCCTTAGAAGAGTAATCCAATGTCAGAATTTTTTATTGGCTAGGTTATGCTATAATTGAGCTTTAAAATTTTTTAAAATTATTGTGTGCATGCAGGCTCACAGTGTATATGTGGAGGTGGGAAGACCATATTTGGGAGTTAGTTTTTTCTACTTTTATGTTGATTGGGAGTGTGAACTCAGGTCATCAAACTTAAACGGTGGTACTTTTACCTGCTGAGTCTTCCCTCCAGCCTGTATAAGTCAACATTTGAAGGAAGTAGTTTTCTCTACTGGTAAGGAAAGGAGAAAATAACCAAGAAAACTGAAGGAAAGTATTTTAAGAGAAAGGGGGATGGGGTGGGAAGCTTTAAAAAATAAATGATTAACTTAACTCTAAAGCTATTGAATTCTATGAAAAATTGTTATAGCAAGCTAGGTTTGGTAGCCATGACTACTTCTAGCACTTGGGAGGCCGAAGCAGGAGAATCATAAGTTTGAGGCCAGCCTTTATTGTAGTGAGCCCTTGTCTCACTCATTCCCAAAATAGAAGCAGTGTTTTAGTGTTGGTTAGTGCCTTAAAGGTGGCCTTAGACATTCATTCTAATGGTTATTACCTGGTTTACATGAGAAGAAAATGTTTTAGTTTCAGTATTATTGGGAACCTTTCCCAAAATATTTATTTTACAGTACTGAATTCAAAACATTTTAGAATTTGACTCCATAGAACATACATAACATACCTTACTCTAATTTTGACCTCAGTTTTTTTCAAAGATTACTAGTTTATATTTAAACTTCTATTTTGTTCCTTAGGTTGCTACATGGGTGGATGAAACTTTAAGTTCTGTGGCTTCCAAATTAGAGCACACGGCACAAACTTACTCTGAACTTCAAGGAGAACGGATAGTTTCTTTACATTGTTGTGCCCTTTATACTTGCGCCCAACTGGAGAACAATTTATATTGGTGGTAAGTCAGTAGAGAGGAAGAATTTCTTTCATGGAATGTTTTTGTATGCATAGAGAGCTGCTTTTAAGAGAATACCAACTTGAGGTTAGTCAGATGACAGTGCTTTGTAGGCAAGGATATTTCACTATAAAGCAGTTACATTTAAAAAATTTAGAAAATGCCGGGCCTGGTGGCTTATGCCTTTAATTCCAACACTCTAGAGGCAGAGGCAGGTGAATCTCTGTGAGATGGAGGCTAGCCTGGTCTACATAGGGAATTCCAGACCAACTGGGGCTAAAGGGAGACCCTGTCTCAAAAACAAAACCAACCAACCAAACAAAACCCAAAAAAACAGCATACACAGCAGCCATGGTATTAAATTTTATAAGAGCACAAAGTAGAATAAATTATAGAGTCCTACAGTGCAAAGATAACTATTGGTAGCATTGGTTGGGGGTATTTTAATCTTTTTCTTCCTCCTGTACCTTCGTTTGCATAATTGCAAATTGTAACATAAATGAAGGTATTTTTAAAAATTTCACCGAATGAGTATTCATTATTTAAGGCTTTATTTAAGGCTTTATCAGTAAATTTGCATCATAAAAAGTAGTGTGTAGGACAGTTTTCTAATGAAATTTATTTGTAGGAAAAAATAGCTATTTGTAAGTAGAATATTGGTTTTCTGTAGATTTAATTCTAAAGGTTTAATAAAACTGAATCCAGTTATTAAAGCTTTGACCAGTTTGCAGCTAAAAGTAATTACCCATTAACATTCTGAGGTAAACATTTTGGAGAAGTTTACATTTATTTAATGGATTTCTTTGCTGCTTGACAAATTTTTGGTTTTCCTTTCAGGGGTGTTGTCCCTTTTAGTCAAAGGAAGAAAATGTTAGAGAAAGCTAGAGCAAAAAATAAAAAGCCCAAGTCCAGTGCTGGTATTTCCTCCATGCCAAACATCACTGTTGGTACTCAGGTAAGAGGTTAGAGTCAAGCTGTCCTAGGGGGCATCATTTCTCTTAAAAACTACTTTCTTACCTGATAAGCAATTCTTCTTTTAAACATTATTATAGGTGTGCCTCACTGGAAGTGCTAGGCTTCAGTAGCTTATAGGGGTCACATAATTCTTTATTCAGTAAATAATACTTAGTAGATTCTAGCACTAAGTCAGTGGGTTGTCCTGCAGAATAGGGTTCCCAAGGGTTGGTTTTAAAAATTAGTAATTTTAAAATGCAGAGCCTAGAGCTACCTTTACTAGGAATGTTGGTTGAGGTTGCACTGATGATAGGGCCAAGCATTGTTGTGTTTCGTAGCCCAGGCAAGTCTTATGATGGAGTAGTTTGAAAGATGCCTCTCTATGGGCATATTGTTAGTAGGAAGCTTTGTCAATTTGTTGAATTTCCATATATTTGCATTTTGTGGCTCTGAGATTGTTTTAAGTTCATACAGGTGTCTTACAAGATGATTTTCTAAGTCTCCAGTGGTTCTTAAAGTGTAGTCCCCTGCTGGCCTTGTGTCCCTTTTAGGAAGACTACAGTCTTTTATTTTCCAATTATTTATCTATATGCAGCTGAATTATCTTTGCATGCTTAAGCAGGTTGAATGCAGAAGAATATGGGGCGGGTCGCTGGGCACCCTGGGGTCTCCGCCACACCTGGCTAGTCCTGGCAAGCGATGTGGGGAGCGCGCCTGGGCTCCCCGGGCGCACTCACTCTGGATGTGGCCCAGGGTCAGGTGTGCGTGCACTCTCCCGCCATGGTTCTGGTCCCGCTGGCTAGCCGCTGGCGGGCCTGGCCGGCTGCGCCTTTCTGGAGACGGCAGGTGCGCAGACATCTCTGATGCTGGTTGTAGCTGATAGCTACACACTTCTCTGGAGCGGAGAGCTTCCTCTGCTACTAGAGTATTATCTAGTCGGAATCCCGCCTCTGTTACCCCCTTGTCCCCTACCTCGGGATTGCGGAGTTCCTGGCCAGTGAACTCCACAGGGAAGAGGCAGGGAGGCGGCGAAAGCTGGGGTATCCGTGGGCCGATAACGGAGGGATAGCGCCCCCTAGGGAGACTGGATCACAGGATTTAGTGTTACAGCTCAAGACAAGTGACTCAGCTCAGATCTCAGTGATTCAGCTCCAGCTCCAAGTCTAAGTGATCCAGCTCCAAGTCTAAGTGAGGTGATCCAGCTCCAACTTTATTGGGGTAAAACTAGGACTATTTATAGTGTAGAGACAGCAGAAGAAGTCTTAGCTGATAGGTACTTTTAGGATGCCTCATTTACATAGGGCGGTTCACACAGGAAGGCCTAATAGTTACAGAGCCGGAGGCTACATTCCTGTGGCTGCTACTTCACAAAGGAGTCAGGAAAAATGCCAGGAAGGCACTCTGCTATGAAAGGAGTCTCTGCACTTAGTTTCCAAGCTCGTGAGCTATCCGGACATGAAGAGACTTCTACTTGCATAACAGAGGACCCCAACAGAAGAAGATCTTAAGAGATTAGAAAACTTGGGCCAATAAATGTCTCAAGAAGTAAAAGTGCTTGCTTCTAGGCTTGACAACTCGAGTTTGATCCCTGGGATCGAAATAAGAGAGCACCATCTCTGCCAAGTTGTCCTGTGACATACACATGAAATAAACAAATACATGGTAGTGCTTGCCTTTAATCTCAGCACTTAGTGGCAGAAATGGTTTTGTGGTTAAGAACACTTGCTGCTCTTGCAGAAAATCCCAGTTCAGTTCCCAACACCCACATGGTGGCTCATAAACCACCTATAACTCCAGTTCAGGGGCTCTGACATTCTTCTGTCCTCTGTGTACTCAAAAATTTCTTGGTTCTAATTTCCAATATACGTACTGATTTTTTTTGGGGGGTCTTTTATTTATTTATTTATTTATTTATTGGGGTCTTTTATTTTGAAACAGGGTCTCCCTGTAGCCCCAGCTGTCCTAGAACTCACTAGGTAGACCAGGCTGCCCTTGAACTCACAGAGATCCAACTGCTGTTGATCCTTGAATTGGAATTTGCTAATGACAATACTTATTTATTGAGGAATCTCACTGTGTAGCTCCAGGCTAGCTTTGTTCCCGACCCCTAAACATTCCATTTGCCTCAGCCTTGAATGCTAGAATAACAGGCATGAGCCATCATACCCAGCTTTTTTTTTTTCAATTAAAAGATTACAGTGCCCACACAGGCTTCTGGCTAGTAAACAGCATTCTTTTGAGATAGGGATGAGAATCAGAGCCTGTATAGCATCAGAATTAATATAATTTCAAAATTACGCAAAACAGAAAAGTATAGTTCTTCATGTTATTTTTATTTTGCTTTTTCTGTTTAGTTTTCTTTTAGTAGAGTGGTTGGTATTTGCTGCACAAAGTTTTAAAGATAATGGTAAATTTCTAACAAACATACTGATGTTACTCTTGCTCATTAGTTTTAGGAACAAGTATTTGATGGAAACATTTGAGTTAATGCTTTCTCAGTCTTGTTGAGTGCGTCAGCATGTATTCAGAAACGTGGGAAGCAGTACTTTTACATACCACATTTTCATACATTTGAAATAATTCTCATTTGTTTAAAGTTGTATCATGTTGATGATGGTTTTCTTTTGTTTGCTAGGTGTGCTTAAGAAATAATCCTCTTTATCATGCTGGAGCAGTCGCCTTTTCAATTAGTGCTGGGATTCCTAAAGTTGGAGTCTTGATGGAGTCAGTGTGGAATATGAATGACAGCTGTAGATTTCAACTTAGATCTCCCGAGAGCCTGAAAAGCATGGAAAAAGCTAGTAAAACTACTGAAGCAAAGTGAGCACTTCACCCTCTGCTTTCCATCAGCTCTTCATTTGCTGTCATTTGAATGGTGGTGTTCAAGGGAGATTTGGGCATAGAATTGCAGAATTACTAAATTTTGATTGTGAGTTACAGTTCTTGATATTGGTCAGAATGGCATGGCAGTGTTCTCTTTTTTTGTTACCTGTGTTCTTTGCAGGTGTTACACAGCAGTGACATGTTCAGCCTTACTATTAAGCTCTTCTTGCCTTCTCTCCTCTCACCTCCCCTTCTTATTTTTTCTGCCTTTCCAATAAAGTTTTTATATGACTTTTAGTCTTCTTATCAAATGTGTGATAGTCTTTATAACATGGAAGAGTGTATTCTAGAAATAACATTTGGTTTTTTTTTTCTTCCTAAATATAAATTTTAAAATAATTGTGTTTATACTGTATAACTTATTTAAAGTTATGAAAATTTTAAGTGTGATTTACCTTCAAATGAATGTTATAATAAATGTATTAACTTTACCACTACTTTTAATGTTAACAATCTAAACTGAAACCCAGAAGAACAGGGATTACTATTTAATAAGCTAAAAGTATATAATCTATAAAAAATGAAATTCACGGTATTTCAAACCTAATTAAAGATTAAAGATGTGTGGTTTTAGTGCTTTTGTTTTAAAAAAGATTCATAGGTGATCTTCCTAGTGACATTGATTTTTCTCCTAAATATTAAAATAAATCATACTTTCATTGTTTTATGAAACAGTGCTGGGGTTGATCTTAGTTCCTTGAATAAGCTAGGGTCAAGCACTTTCCCAGTCAGCTATGTCTCCAGCTACCTGAAATACTTTCCTATGCAAATATAACTTATAGCTGGGTGTGACAGTTCAGGCTCATGCCTGCAACCCTAGCACTTTGGTAGGCAGATGCAGGGGATCACGCCAAGTCAAGATCCTCCTGCTTTACATAGGGAGTTCCAGGCCAGCCAGGGCTACATGGGGAGACCCTGTCTTAACAACAACAACGAAACACCAGATATAAACCAAAAATAGGGTGAATAGAATATTATATTTAAACCTTGTAACTTAGCAAGTTTTTCAGGATCTTCCTTGAAATGAGCAATTTCTACTGTTAAGATTTGTAAACGAGCTGAGTGAAGTAAATAAGAACATAGCCGTTCTATAGAACTCCTCTTTGCTAGTCTCTGAAGTGCTTTCACTTACGATGTGCTGGCCATTATGAGCATTGACTTCTTTTACCATCTTAAGGTTTACAGTGCACTAGTTGTTGATCTCCTCCTGTACTGAGCAGCTTAAGATGCTGGTGAAAATAATACTGAAGTAAAAAGTTTTCTTGGGGCTGGAGAGATGGCTCAGCAGTTAAGAACACTGGTTGTTCTTGCAGAAGACCCAGGTTCAAATCCCAGCACCCACATGGCAGCCAACAACTGTCTGTAACTCCAGTCCCAGGGGGATCCGATAGCCTCTTCTGACCTCCGCGGGCATTGCACTACATGAGTGCACTTTCCTGCATGCAGGCAATACATGCATATACATAAAATAAAAATAATAAAATTTTAAAAAGGTTTTCTTAATGTAAATGAAATTCCTGGTGAGGCAATAGGAAGAGGGTTAAGATGAAGACCTACATTATGTGTGTGTGTGTGTGTGTGCACGTGTGTATGAAATAAATAACAAGGTTTTTGAGAAACTAGTGGTTTTGTGACTAAAAAAATTTTTGCTGTGTAATAAAAATATATATGTTTTTATCATCCATAGAATATTGTATATTTGCTGTAGTTAAGTGCAACTTTTGTTATTCCACCTAAACACTTTATCTGAGTTTCTGTCTCAGTTGGTAGCTTTATATGGTATATTTTTCTTTGTTACATAAAAATGTTCATTGAAGCACATACCATGTACCTTTTTTAGTATATGGAATTTTGAAACTAGCATTTCATAAGAATTTTAAGTCAATACTCCCTTATAAACTTGTCTTAATACATTATTTAGTAAGTTTCCATTGTTTTCCTTTTCCTAATTATAAGGAGAATCGCATTTCTTACTTTAGGCCTGAAAGCAAGCAGGAGCCAGTCAAAACAGAAATGGGTCCTCCACCGTCTCCAGCGTCTACGTGTAGTGATGCATCCTCAATTGCCAGCAGTGCATCAATGCCATATAGTAAGTGTGTGTGGTATGCATTAGTCAAAATAAGATCTCGAGTAGACAGCTGTGTTCAGTTTGTCTGTGGTTAGAGTCAACTCACAATGCTTAAAATTATCTTTTTGTAGGCCGGGTGTGGTGGCACGCGCCTTTAATCTCAGCACTTGGGAGGCAGAGGCAGGCAGATCTCTGTGAGTTTGAGGCCAGCCTGGTCTACATAGTGAGTTCCAGGCCAGCTGAAGCTACAGGGAGACACCCCGTCTCCAAAAAAAAAGACCAAAACATAAAAATTTGTTTAAATTTATCTTTTTATGTAATTGTGTTTCCCCCTACCTTGATGCTTTTGGTGGGGGGCATAGCTTTATTTACATGGAAAGACAGTATTTATAGTATTGATTATTTCTGTTGTTTTTAAGAGAGCTTTTAGAAATATGTAAAATTCATTGTAATAATCAGGAATAATCTGCCGCTACCTAGAATATTTACTCCCATTTGTTTTTGGACTTTTATTACTTTGAACATACAGTTATGACTTGGTGAGAACCTTTGCTTGGGATTTATAGAACTTATAACCTATACTTACTACCATACCATGGACTTAAAGCCTTTTTAAAAAGTTCCTTAAAAGTTACACTTTAAAGTTACATGATAGTTTTAAGAACAACACAACAGATCTTCCTTTGTAAATGTTGGTTGAGACCAAAGTATATATATTTTTGTTCAATTTAATAGTTGTTTATAGTAGTACCGTATAGTTCGGCGGTGACCAGCTCTATCTGTTCTTCACCGTGAGTTTATTTGAAGTAGGAGTTTGTCTTACAGCCTCAATTTGGGTAATTTAAGAATTTTTGTATCCCTTTACAAATGATCATTTAGGGGGAGTCTTTGAGACAGTCTCCCTATAGCCCCATCTGGCCTAGAACTCGCTATGTAGACCAGGCTGGCCTCGATCTCACAGAGGTCTGCCTGCTTCTGCCTCCCGAGTCCTGGGATTAAAGGTGTACAAATGATCATTCTTGATATATTTGTATGAACTCTGTAAAGCTTCTTTTACTTTTTTTTTTTTTTGGTACTTAACATTTTGTTGTTGCCTAAGAACGACGTCGGTCAACTCCTGCCCCAAAAGAAGAGGAAAAGGTGAATGAAGAACAGTGGTCTCTTCGGGAAGTTGTTTTTGTAGAAGATGTTAAGAATGTCCCTGTTGGCAAGGTTTGTTCAAAATACCTAAGTACTAAAAGTAGTACAATGATAATTGGTTACCTCAGGATTTATGGTTGGTGTCTTGAGCCCTTTCTCCAAGACTGCTTTGAATTATCTCCTTCAGTGGTTTTTTCAGTTTCACCCCTTAATCCGATGCCAGTGGGTCTCAAGGGGAAGAGATGATGCCCTGCCTTGAGCATTTATGGTGATGTGTTACTTTTTTTTCTTTTTTAAAATGTTACTTTGGAATAATTTTAGACTTACAGTTACACAGAGACATACTACTTTAAAAAAAAAAGGTGGTGTGTGTGTGCACGTGTGCATGTGCGTGCATGTGCACAGATGAGTGTATCTGTATGCACATGCAGAGGCCAGAAGTAGGCAATAGATCCCTCGGAGCTGAGCTAGCTTTCCACTCCCAATACATTGCTTTTAGATACAGTTTATTCTTTGGAACTGTTAAACTGTGCCAGTCGAGATCCAGCTTCTGTAGCATTGAGAATTCTTTCCATAACATTGAAAAACTTTACTGTTCTCAGTGAACTAACCACCTTCCACTTTCTGTTCTCTTTGCCCTTAATTTGACCTTTTTCTCCCTCAGTGCATACTTTACACATTTCTACAGGTATAGAATATTTTCAGAGTGAGGTTTTCCTGATTGCTCTTAGTTTTCTAAACTATGATGATCTTTTACAATATGATCTTTTATTTGTACTCAAGGGAAAGAGATGATACACCAAGCTCTGCAATTTATAAAGGCCTTTCTTACGAGGTTTTTCTGATTAACTGTGGTTTCGTTTATAAAATGCACTATAACTCAAACTGAGAAAATAGCAGAGGTGCGACTCAAATGTCCTAATTTCAAGTTCTCTGCTTATCTGTCTGCATCATTGACCCCATTTCTGGTGATTTTTGTGTGGCCACCAGCTTTGTATATGGTAATTTAAATTTATTAAATAAAACAATAAACTTATTTCTTAGTTACATTAATTATATTTCAAAAGCACAGTAGCTAGCTATTTAGAGCTGTTGGCTTGTGCTGATGCACAATAGTCGGCTCAAAAGTGCCTGCTAGGAACTGGGTGGTGGCACACACCTTTGATCCCAGCATTTGGGAAGCAAGAAGATATCTGTGAGATTGAGGCCAGCCTGGTCTACATAGCAAGTTCCAGGCTAGCTGAGGCTATAAGGAGACCCTGTCTCTGAAAAAAAAAAAGTCTGCCAATTTGGACATGATGGTGCTGCCTGTGATCTCAGTACTTGGGAGGTGGAGGCAGAAGGATTCAGAAATTGTTCAAGGTCAGCCTTTGCTACATAGTGACTTTGTAGCCAGTCTGAGAGAAAAAGGAAGTACGTTAATTCTGATACTGCAGCTTAAACTAATAAAGAGGGAACATGGAAGGTTTACATAGGTGAACCTAGCTTTTGTTCTGTAAATGGCTAAACATTCATTGTAATCATTAGTTATTTAGGTAAGTTTTTTAGCTTTGAATATAGATATTAGTGATTTGTGTTCATATTAATTCTATAGTTTGGTGCTCATTAATACTCATTAGGATTTAAGTGCCTTTAGTATTAAGTAAATTCAATATTCAGCATATTTGCTTATATTTCTAGGTGCTAAAAGTGGATGGTGCCTATGTTGCTGTAAAATTTCCAGGAGCATCTAGTAATACCAACTGTCAAAACAGCTCTGGTCCAGATGCAGACCCCTCTTCGCTCCTGCAGGATTGTAGATTACTTAGGATCGACGAACTGCAGGTCAGTTTACAAGAGTACTTCAGGAAGTGAATTTTGGGATGGGGTCCTTGAGTATGTTAACAGTTTAGAGCAAAATACCTTTTGTTGTTGTGCAGGTTGTGAAGACTGGTGGAACTCCAAAAGTGCCCGACTGTTTTCAGAGGACTCCTAAAAAACTTTGTATACCTGAAAAAACAGAAATATTAGCAGTTAATGTAGATTCCAAAGGTAAAGATTTTATGACTTTACAGCTGGCATATTCTGCCTCACTGATATTGGGCAGGAAGTGGAAATAGGTTTAACTGCTCTTTTGTAAACAGTAGAATGACATACGACTGAATTTATTCGCAAATGTTGCCAGAGAGGTTAAAATGTGGTAGATATTTTAGATGTATAACCATTTTTCTTTTCATTTATGTGCCTTTGAAAGGTGTGCATGCTGTTTTGAAGACTGGAACCTGGGTACGGTACTGTATCTTTGATCTTGCTACAGGAAAAGCTGAACAAGAAAATAATTTTCCAACAAGCAGCATTGCTTTTCTTGGTCAGAATGAGAGGAATGTAGCCATTTTTACAGCCGGACAAGTAAGAGGCACAATTTTGCTTATTTTCAAAAACTATGTTATTTTTATTTTATGTGTATGAGTGCATTGCCTGCATGTATGTAAATGCACCTATGTTGTGCAGTGCCCACGTAGGTCAGAAGAGGGTGTCACATTCTCCTTGTACTGAAGTTACAGAGGGTAACTTCCCATGTGGGTGCTGGGAATTGAACCTGGGTCCTCTGCAAGAGCAGTCAGTACTCTTTGACTGCTGAACCATCTTTCCAACTCCCTCATTTTTGCTTTTTTAAAAATATTTTATTATTTTTATGTATAGGCGTGTATTGCCTGCATGTAGGTAAGTGCACCTGTGTCGTGCCTACCTGCAGAAGACAGAAGAGGCTGTTGGATCCACTGGAACTGGAGTCATGAACAGTTAGCTACCATGTGGGTGCGGGGATTCGAACCCAGGTCTTCTGCAAGAACAATCAGTGTTCTTAACTGCTGAACCATCTCTCCAGCCTCCTCATTTTTGCTTTTTAAAAACTGATCTAACACTGACATTTTATGTCACTTTTGGTTTGCTTATTAGTGAATTATTGAAGAATTCAGAATATTCAGCACATTCTATTATGAGGGTTTAAATTTTGTTTGTTTGTTTTGTCTTTTTGAGACAGGGTCTCCCTGTAGCCCCAGCTGGCCTGGAACTCACTATGTAGACCAGGCTGGCCTTGAACTCACAGAGATAAGCCTGCCTCTGCCTTCTCAGTGCTGGGATTAAAGGCGTGCGCCACTATGCCCGGCGAGGGTTTAGAATTTTGATCCTTATTTTTAACAAGTATACTTATTGTAAAAATCAGTCTTATTCCCTTCCCTCCCCACTTTCTTTTTTTCCCAAAATAGGGTTTCCACGTAGCCCAGGCTGGGCTTGAACTCAAGAGCATCCTATAAGTAGCTCATCCTCCTGAGTACTAGAATTATGGGCATGCATTGTCACACTAGACTTCTAAAAATCCTTTCTGGCTGGGAACTAGCTTTTTATTATTTTTCGTCCACTGTAGGAATCTCCTATTATTCTTCGTGATGGAAATGGTACTATCTATCCAATGGCCAAAGATTGTATGGGAGGAATAAGGGATCCAGACTGGCTTGATCTTCCACCAATAAGTAGTCTTGGAATGGGTGTGCATTCTTTAATAAATCTTCCTGCTAATTCAACAATCAAAAAGAAAGCTGCTATTATCATCATGGCTGTAGAGGTAATTAACTTTTTGAAATTAGTTCATGTTTTAATTCAGAAGAAAATACAGGAATTTAGAGAATAATCTTGAGTAGATCATTCATTGACCCTTCCCTGTAAGGGCTAAGTGTTTGTTGATGCAACAGAGACAGGTAAATCAGTGGTTATGGTGTAATTTTAAGAAAGGCATATATAATGTTGGGAGAGCACAGTACAAAGATAAAAAAAAATCAGACTGACAGTATAAGAAGGCTTTGAGGAAGTGATACCTGAGTCATCTTTGAGAATCTCATCAATGTGTTAGAAAAAAATCCTTCTTTTTATGTAACCAAGAGGTAGGAGTAGAGGTAGGTTGTATTGGTTAGTAGCAGCTGATAAGGCTGGAGAGAGACTGTTAGGGAGATTGTTGTGGTTGGGTATTTGTTAGATGTGAGTGTAGAGGTGTAATTTTAGCTGAGATTGACAGATTGAAAACTAAATAACTTTTTATGTGCTCAACTACCAAAGGGCAGAGTGGGAGTAAGGAGACTGTTTAGGAAATATTTAAAATAACCCGGAGTGTGGGACATGATGGTGAAGGTAGAATTATGAATGAACAATGAACAATTCTAGGAGGTAGAATTATGAATGAACAATGATTAAGCTCAAGATAGTATATACTAGATTTGTTTTAAAAGTAGAGTCAATAAGATTTATACTGTATACTAGATTTGTTTTAAAAGTAGAATCAATAAGATTTGCTAATGACTAAATGTAGGAGTTTGAATTTAAGAAACAAGGGAGCAAAAGGTTTTATTTATTTTAAAATTATTAATATGTGTGAATGAAGTGTGCTTGGGTGTGCATTGCATACATAAAGAGGTCAGAGGACAGCTTTGTGGAGTCGATTCTCTTTTTCTACCTTTATATGGCTTCTTCGGATGGAACTCCACATCAGGTTTGCACAGCAAGCACTTTTACCCACTGAGCCATCTCCTCAGCCCAAGTATTTAGAAAACTGAAACTACTATTTATAGAACTGAAGATTTGGGAGGTGGGGGTTAGCATCCTGAGTTTGGTATGTGACGTGTGACTTTGAGAATCTTTATCAGCTATCCAAATGGAGATTGTGAGTAGAAGAAAAATGTGTGAATCTGAAGAATAAGGACACTGGACCAAGCCATTGAAATGTGCTTGAGAGTAGGTACTTCAAGGAATTATGCTGGATGAGATTATCAGAGTTATAGAGAAAAGGTCCAAGGCCTGAGGCATGATAATAGCCCTAGCATTTAAATGTTATGGTGACAAAAGAGAATCAGCACAGGAGAGTGGGAAGGAGCTTCCATGAGATTTGGGGAAGAACTAGAATTAGTGTTATATGGAAGCAAAATGAGGAGCATATGCAAACAAGATGCCAAATAGAGGTCAGGCTCCATTAGGTCTAAATACTGACTGTTAGATTTTGACCCTGTAGATCATTTCTGATAATGGGGATGAAAGCCTGCTTTTAAACTGAGTTAGGAAAAAAAAAAAGAGGTGGGGCTAGAGAGATGGCTCAGCAGTTAAGAGCACTGACTGCTCTTATAGAGGACCTGGATTTGAATCCCAGCACTCCATGGTGACTAACAACTGTCTGTAACTGCAGTTCCAGGGAATCTGGCATTGTCTTTTGACCACTGAGGGCATTGCACAACATGGGTGCCCATACATACACGAAGGCAATACATTCATACACATAAAATTTTTTTAAAAAGAGTTAATGGACTGGAGATAAATGTAATAACTGGGAGATTTTCTGTAAAGAATGGAAATGAGTTTAATGTGGGAACCAAACATCATTAGTTGAGGGATGATGATAAGCCTTTTAGAATCGAACACAGGTGTTCCTGAAAGCTACCTGTGAGCTTTTGTGCAGACCCAGACTCAGCGTCTTAATTTGACTCTGAATATAATTTATAGACTAGAGGAACTAAGCTGTAGGGATAAAGAACAGGAACTGGCTGTAGGCTGAACTTAATCTCTAGAAAGAGCCTTCACCTAGTTTTATAGTCTCAGTTGTTTGTGAATATTTAAAAGTCACAGGATTCGTATTTAAAGTGCAGGTTTTCGGTTGCTTTAAAAAAGCAAAAGCTCTGGGGCTGGAGAGATGGCTCTTGCAGAGGACCCGTGTTCAATTCCCAGTACCCACATGGTGGCTAACAACCACCCATAACTCCAGTTCCGGGGGAGTCCAATGCTGCCTTCTGACCTCCGTGGACATTGCACAACACGGGTGCACTTACACACATGCAGGCAATACACTCATACACATAAAATAAAAAAATAATAATGAAATATATTTTTAAAAAAGCTCCACAATCTGTACCATTAACATTTGACTGCCCCTTCAAGAGCCCGTATGTGTAATTCTTTGAGCACCCTGGTAATTCTTTGTGGTCCCCATGACCTATAGTTTTTTTCTGAGTCCAAGTATTAGTTGCCATTTATTATAGCATCTGTTATCATTTCTACAAACACCCTTCTACACTCGTGTTGCTTTAGGCAGTTATACTTTGTCAATATTTCAGGCTGTAATGTGTCCTCCTACCGTTTATACTTCATCTCAGTGACTTGAGCTTGACACAGAGTTGCAGGTTTTTGACTAAACTCTCTGTGACAGATGCAGTGCCATGCTGCAGAATGGACTTGTTGCTAGTACACAGCTAAGCTAGTGAGTCCCCGTTTGATCTAGCAGGTTGAGCAGCTGCTTCCTACCAGATGACTAGTGGGCTGCTTATCAAAGCAGTGTGGGTAAAAAAGTCTTGTTTTGGGTTGCCTCTCAAAGTGCTGTGCTTTTTGTCTTTTGGAGACACTTTCTCTTTCAGCATAGTAATTAGTCCTCAGGTTTCCTCAGAGCATTCATTAGTTAATTCCACAGTGAAAATGGTTTATCTCAATTGTGATAAGTACTTTTTTAAGATGTATTTTCTTATGTGAACAATTTGACTACTCCACTACCTTTTTCTCCTGCAAATTTTGGGGGAGACTATTTAGGTAGTTTTCTGGCAAATTGTTAAGTGTTCTTTTCTTTGTCCCTTTGTATTCCTATACACATGCTGATTTCTAGAATATGGTTCTAGTTAACATTAACAAGGTTGCTTGCTTGCTTGTTTGTTTGTTTGTTTGTTTGTTTGTTTGTTTGTTTGTTTTTGAGACGGGTTCTCCCTATAGCCCCAGCTGACCTGGGAACTCCAGGCTAGCTTCAAACTGTCACAGAGATTCTCCTGCCTCTGCCTCCTGAATGCAGGGATTAAAGGCGTGCACCACCATGCCCAGTGTAATGTAATTCTTAAGAATACAGTGAGGTAAGGGTAACGGATAAATTGTGACTGCTTTGCTTGACTTCCAGTAGTGTTCTAATTGCATAGCTTTAGTGTAAACTAGGGTCTCCAGACATGATCCATAGATGATATCCCAGTGTTCCCAGTTGTTTATGTTCTGTATTGGCTGCTTTTGATTAAAGCTACAAAGTTGAGGTAGTTGTGAAAGTTAAGTGTATTTACTCATGTTTTACAGAAATTTTTCTTTTTCTATTCTTAACCATGTTTATGCTCTGCTTACCCAATAAATTCATCTCTGTTTGTCAGGCTACCTGTAGTAGATCTCTACTTATTTGAAGATCTGATTACATTATTGCAAACACAGGCTTTTTTTTTTTGACTTAGGTAATTTTTGGCATAAGGTTGCTATTCAATTTCATTGAAGTTTTCCCCCCCTCATTTGCCTGAGTACAGAAACAGACCTTAATGCAACACATTCTGCGCTGTGACTATGAGGCCTGTCGACAGTATCTCATGAATCTTGAGCAAGCAGTTGTTTTAGAACAGAATCTGCAGATGCTACAGACATTCATCAGTCACAGATGTGATGGAAATCGGAATATTTTGCATGCTTGTGTATCAGTTTGCTTTCCAACTAGCAATAAGGAAACTAAAGAAGAAGAGGGTAAGATTTAGAACTTTGATAAGGTCTTCAAAAAGAATGTTAGGAAATTTTGTAATGAGTGTTGAAAATACATCATTGTAAAGAACTTGTGTGGGTTTTTGCTTCATTTTGTATAATCGGCAGATAAAATAAAATATTAAAAGTAGATAAAATAAAACATTACAAAGGGTTAGATATGTAGCAATATAATTTTGATCAATATGCTTTTATTATCTTTAATTCTTCCTTAATGTACAAACTGAATGTATACTACTAAATAGACTTTACTAATTTTGTGAGTGAAAATGACTTTTTAAAAAAAAGATTTATAGAGTGTATGTTTCTTTGTGTTTATATGTACACCAGTGATCTCTCTGGAGCTGGAGTTACAGGTGGTTGTGAGCCACCCAGTGTGGGTGCTGGGAATTGAAACCAGGTCCTCTGTAAGAACAGCAAGTGCTCTTAACTGCTGAGCCATTTCTCTAGTCCACTGAAAATGTCTTTTTAAAAAATTTATTATTTTTATAATTTTATGTATATGAGTATTATGCCTGCATGTATGTAAGTACACCCATGTCCTTGGAGGACAGAAGAGGGCATCGGATCCCCTGGAACTGGAGTTACAGACAGTTGTTAGCCACCATGTGGGTGATGGGATTTGAACCTGGGTCTTCTGCAGGAAAATCCAGTGCTCTTAACTGCTGACCAGTCCAGCAAATGACTTTTGATAGCATAAGAATGTAATTTTTTTTTGGTCTTTTTGAGACAGGGTCTCCCTGTAGCCCCAGCTGTCCTGGAATTCACTATGTAGACCAGGCTGGCCTTGAACTTCTATCCACCTGCCTCTGCCTCCCGAGTGCTGGGATTAAAGCCATGCACCACCATGCCTGGCAAGAATGTAATTTTTTAAGCCAACTAAAGTGGCTTTTGTCCTGATATTTGGAATGTAAAAGGGAAGTATTAAGTTAGGGACTTGTTACATGTTTTTGAAAAGTAAGGTTTTTGTTTTGTTTTGATTTTGCTTTGAAGTTTTTTGTTTTTTATTTATTTTTGAGACAGGGTCTCCCTATAGCCCCATCTGACATAGAATTTGCTATGTAGATCCAGCTGGCCTTTAATCTCACAGCGCCAGTCTCTGCCTGCCCAGTTGTTGGGATTAAAGGTGTGCCCTACCACACCCGGGCGGTTAATTTTTAAAAATTGGCTAAATGAGGACAGAACCCAAAGAACTGCTGTGTCATTATTTTGAATTGTGATTTGCATGTTTCATCTCTTTATACCATTGGAATCCCTAAGGATTATGTAATATGTAAACTAAGACTGGTAAACTGAATAAGTGGGTCATGTTTTTAATAGTAAAAGCAAAAACTTGAGCCTCCTTACATGGCTTCTGGGAGTTGAGAAGTAAAGTAAAATAAAGAAATTACAAATTAAAGGTTGTAGGTCAATCTGTCTGAAGAACTTGTTGCTTTCAGGAGAATAAAATTAAGGCATTGGTTATCTACTATGTTAATTGAAATATGAACATGCATAGCAGTTAGTGTTTAACCATTATTATCGTTGTTTTTGAAGTTTAAATTGATTCTGATGTTTTCTCTTACATTTCAGAAGCAGAGCGCTCAGAAAGAAATACATTTGCAGAAAGGCTTTCTGCTGTGGAGGCCATTGCAAATGCAATATCAGTTGTTTCAAGTAATGGCCCAGGTAATCGGGCTGGATCATCAAGTAGTCGAAGGTAATGTGATTTTTCAAGGAAAGTTTAATTGGAGAAAAATAATCCAAGTACAGAAAGCAGTTTATCTCTTATTATCATGTGCATGAATTGGTGGGGTTTTTCTTTGTTTTTGGTTTCTTCCAGTTCCACTGTGGGGAAATGTCTGGTAACTAATTAGAGTTTAAGTGTAGAACAGTAGGATCTCTGTTACTTTATAAACTTGGGATAGTGTTAAGACACAGCTCAAACTTCATTTTTTGAGTGTATTTTGAACTTATCATTCTTCTTAGGTAGTTATTTTCTTCAGTACAATATAGTAATTGAAAAAACCCTCAATCTTTTAATTTTCATATTGCTTATTCAGGTCCATTCCTCAGATGTCTAATGATCTGGGAAGAAGTGAATGGCTGGTGTGTATTGTGAATGTTCAGTTTTAAATTTTCAGGTTTTCTGAGTTGTTGGATGGATAAACCTTTATAACCCATTAACAATTACTAGGTCTTTGAGTAGATGGTGACCATAAAGATTTTAGTGTATAGTTTTCTTTCTGAAGGAAAAAAAAGCAGATTTATTTTAGATAAGAGATAGTTATAACTCTTGGTTATTGACAGATCATTTCTGAAAGCACTGCTCATTGGGTGGTAATGTGATTGGTGGTGAAGTCTACTTAAAATGAAGACTCTCTTGGCCTATTTTCTGTTCCATATTAATCTCTCCCTTTAAAAAAGTGTTTGTTTTTTCTTAAATTGGCATTAGGAAGACTACCAAGTTTATAGCTTCCTGGGTTCAAAAACATCCAGAAATGAGACTTACCTAAAAGCTATTTGTGGGTGACCAAATTATAATTTAAAACAGAACAGAAACATGTAGACTACACAGAATGGAAATTAACACCAGTTTATTTATCTAGAACTACATTAAGCAAAGTGTTGACTCTAAAATGGAAAGCAACTTAATTCTTGATGAAGAAATTAGTCTCTGAACTATTTCAGGTGTTTCATTTCCTCAGGGAAATTACAGGTGCCAATCAAGTTGGACTCTGATATGGTTGGTCCAATGCCAATGCTGCCATCTTTTTTCATGTAAGGATTATTTTGAAGGCAAAGACTAAAAGGAGCTTCAGGAGTGGGCGATGTGTTGCTCACAGAAATAATTTGCAGAGTAAGCTCCTTTGAGGAATTTGCCGAAGATTTCACTGCAGTGCTCTAAACCAGTGCAAACTCAGGGCTGCTGGTTGAACAGATGAAAGCACAGGAGTCTTATTTTCCACGCCGGGCAGTAGGAAGTCCACAGACTGCTTCATTGAAGTGAAACCCTCCTCTAGCCTACAATGGATTTTCTAGGCGATGCCCCTTGATGAGTATGCAGGCTGGGATTCCTGAGCTGTAAGCTCAAAACTGATGCAATTTCACTATTGAATGGAATACTGTTAAATGACTTCAGATGATGATTTGACTCAGAAGTTTGTTATATGACTCAATAGTTCCTGAGTGCAAAGGGCATATTTAGTGGAAAGCTTGATTGATGCATCTGAGTGCAGGTGTATATACTCTAGAGATTGTTAATCTGGAAGACACATGACCTTCACTTTTTTGTCACAGTGTTATGTTTGAACATGACTGGATTCTAAGGCTTCTGTAGCATGGATATAACGTGCTTACAAAGAGGAAATTACATCATCTTGAATTCTTCCATATTGTCAGAAAAAACGATGACTCCAGGCAAGCCTATATGAAGAAATGTCAAAACTCTGAATCTTAGCAGCCAAGGTGGTATCTCCTCAGTATTGTCCTCAGCCACTGAGGATCCAGGTGAATCTCCATGAATTGTGTACAGCATCTTGAAGAATAATTTTCTTTTTTTTGTTTTTGTTTTTGTTTTTGTTTTTTATTTTTTAAGAATCTGTTTGAGGAGCTGGGCAATATACTTTAAAATGTTCCCAAGACCTAATGAAGAAAAAGGTTAAGGACAATTTAAAAAATGACAAGAAATGACCCCCTCTTTTAATATGAATTGACTACATCACAACAGCAAAGTTGGGAGTTTGCAAGTTCAAGATGAGACTATGGTCTCAATTTATCTTCATTTATTCTTAATGTACTCGAAGCTAGAGGTTGGCGAATACCCCACATCTGTTCTTTGGCCTGTGCAGTGTTAAGTTTTTTAAAAATTTGAATGCCTTTAGATGAACATGTATACCTCTAATTTGCCACTATTCCTATTTCTTATATCTGATCCCCTTTACTCATTTATTTTATATTTCTTATCCAGTAGGCATTTCATTGTGATCCTGGTATAAGCACTTCCTTAATAAGCCCCAAACACACATTTATTTTCAGGTTATTTGCAGTGCCTCCCAATCATTGCTTTTTTTTCCCCTCTGTGCTTTGAGTACAAGAAGTTAGAATATCTAGTGTCTTTCTATAGCACATTTGTGTAGGAGCATCACAGTATACAGTCATTATGGTGTATACTGTTACTGGTAAGAAGCCTGCTTTTTTTTCCTATGGGTAATGACTCTGAACAGGGGAGTGAACTGAAACAGACACTGTACCCTGTTCCTTTCTGTATTATAAAAAACTCTTGAACTTAAACTTCTAAGAAAAAGGATATTGTTACAGTAAAAGAATGAGCTATAGGTATTTATAATAGTAAATACTATAATAATATATTATTTGAGACATTAAAATTTACTTTTCAGGATCTTTCAGTGTTTCTTAAAAAAGTACATCATAAATACGCTTTTTAAAATGTGTTTCTGAAAGTAGCCTCTAAAAGAAATTCTTAAAATTTTTTGTTACAAAAGTAAAAATGTGTTGGTATGGAAAGGCATATTACTCTGAGATTAAGTAATTAATACAATTGAAAGATAAAGGCATTAATGAATCTTTCAGTTATATATATATACACACACACATATATTACCTCAAAGTGTTAGTTCTTTCACACCAGAAGTCATGTCTTTGGAATTATATCTGCATGGAAAAATGAAGTTCTTTATGTGTTGTCTTGCCCCTAAAATTGAGTTTTTATTCTTTATTTAGAATCTTTAAAAATTGTGGCCTATTGAAGGGATTTGTTTCTCTCTTAATTGTTTTTACTCTGAAGTGTCTTGCTTTTGTAGCCTTTGTGAGCTTTTGTTCAGAGGTATAGTACAGATTTTTGTGTAGCTAGTCATCAGTTCCCCTAATGAGGTCTTTGTGATTATTTCTTTTTCTTTTTAGTGATGTAAACCACTTGTACAGTGTTCTTTTTTTTTTTTTTTTCATAGCAGGAAGAAAAAAAATCAAGCCCAGACGTTAATAATACCTATTACAAAAATTAGTTTCAATAATTTCTTTAAGGTACAAGTTGTACTATTAAGAAGGTTTTGGTATTTTTAAAAAATCTAAATTGTGCTTTGTTTTAAATTTTCTCATGTGGATATTAGTTTAATTGCTTTTGAGTTCATAAAAAAGGGATTTAGTAGGTTAACAATATTGGCTTTGTACTACCAGTGGGTTTACTGATGTCTATTATTAAACTTAATTTTCATTGAGAAACAGGGGACAGAAAAACTTTGTTTCAGTGTTTAGCTGTTCATTTATCCTAACTGTATCAAAGGTATTTCTAATCTCACTTCACTGCAATCTTTGTTCCCTGTTCTTAAGTTTGTATGGGAGCTTGCTATCATGGTTTTAGTGGTGAACTTGGTACTAGAGTCCCCTAGTATCATTTCTATCCCTCTCTTTCTCTGTGATTTGCAGAACTGGCATTTGTACTTCACTTCCCTTGCCTGGAGTGTTTGCTTATTAGAATGATCTTTGAGCTTCTCAGATGAGAACTTCTGTACACCTCTTGTTAGGTCCAGACATGGTAATGAGTTCTGATTTTGTCCATGTTCTTCTAGTTTGAGATTACGGGAAATGATGAGACGTTCATTGAGAGCAGCTGGTTTGGGTAGACATGAGGCTGGAGCTTCATCCAGTGACCACCAGGATCCAGTTTCACCCCCCATAGCTCCCCCTAGTTGGGTTCCTGACCCTCCTGCAATGGATCCTGGTAAGATCTCTTGTTTTCTTTAGTGTTTAATAAAAGGCAAAGACATGAAAGGAAATTGACATTTTATGAAAGATTTAAAATTTTCAAATATTTGAAGCACGATGGCACGCTGCATCTTTCTTAGTTGCAGAAACCCGATTTTCTTCAGAAATATGTATTTCTATGCTGGTAAGAGGCTAGATGGTCCTTCGATTGGCAATAGATCAAGACAGATGAATAATCTGCCTAGTGGAGTCCTCTTGCATGGTTTGGAAAAGAAGTTGCCACAAATTTTTGTTGAATTTGACCTTTGGTTTTCAGAGAAAAGCTTTAAGGCCAGTTAAGAGAACAGATTAGGGATATGTTGCCCATAATGATATACATCCTGCTGTTCTGTTTACTGAAAGATGGTGACATTGATTTTATCCTGGCCCCCGCTGTGGGATCTCTTACCACAGCAGCGACTGGCAGTGGTCAAGGACCAAGCTCCTCCACCATTCCAGGTAAGACTAGACTATTCATCTACTTAGGCTTTTTGAATTAAAAAGGACACACTGGATATTGGGCTCTATAGATACATATTCAAGGAGATTTTTTTCTTTGCTTAAAAAGCATCCAATTTTCTACATTATCATCTATCTGTGTGTCCATTGAAAAGGGATGATGTTCCATATACATTACATTAAGAAATCAGTTGAGGTTTACAAAATATTGATATTCTTTTTTTTTTGGTCTTTTTCTTTTGAAACAGGGTCTCCCTGTAGCCCCAGGTGGCCTGGAACTCACTATGTAGACCAACCAGGCTGGCCCTGAACTCACACAGATCCACCTGCCTCTGTCTCCCAAGTGCTGGGACTACAGGCATGCGCCACTACACCCGGCAATATATTGATACTCTTAAATTCTTTGTGATGAACTTAATTTATTTCTAAGGATATTGTTCTGATGACTTACTTAATATATGCCTGATACATATTACAGACTATTCTTTGACTCTTTCTTGTTTACTTTTGTTTGGTGCCAAATGATTCTGCTTAATTACAGGTCCTTCCACCGAGCCTTCTGTAGTAGAATCGAAGGATCGAAAGGCAAATGCTCATTTTATATTAAAATTGTTATGTGACAGTGTGGTTCTGCAGCCTTATCTTCGGGAACTCCTTTCTGCCAAGTAAGAAGATTTAATAAACTTTTCATATGGAGATTTAGCTTAATAACTTGTACTGGGTAAATTGATCTTGAAACATATGGATGATTATCTTATGTGAATGTAAACCATGAGAGTCCAGCATTCTATTTCTTCTACTAAAATCTTGGAATACATGAATGATTATCTTACATGAATTTAAAAGATTAGAATCTAGCATGTTTCCTGTCCTGCTAAGACCTCTCCAGTGAAAATGGCCTTCTCAACGTATCTTGAATGAATATAAACCACCTTCTCTGTTATCTGAATCAGAGTGTATGTCATCATGCTTTAAAAAAGAGCATAGAATAATCCAGGCAAGATGGTGACACTGAGGCACGAGGATCATGAGTGAATACTGTAATAGTAAGACCCTGTCTCCAGCAATATCACAGGATATTTCTGTTACCGAAACAAAATTTAGTTGTGTTTTATTATAAACACTTTTATTTTATAGTAAAATAGGAAGATATATTTATATCTCAATATTTCTCATTTTAGGGATGCAAGAGGGATGACCCCATTTATGTCAGCTGTAAGTGGTCGAGCTTATCCTGCTGCAATTACTATCTTAGAAACAGCCCAGAAAATTGCAAAAGGTACTTAACATATTCCAAGTCCTAAATAAGTTGCTTTTATTTCTCAATTTGAATGGATTCTCTTCTACAACATTCTATAATATTGTGATTTTTTTTTTTTCATACTCTATCTGTGTATATAAGTAATAACATTGATGGGGACTGGAAAGATGGCTCAGTGGTTAAAAGCATGGGCTGCTTTTGTAAAGAACCTGAGTTTGACTCCCAGCAGTTCCAGCTCCAATGCCCTCTTCTAGCATCTACAAACACTGTACTCATATGTACATACTTAGGTATAGAGCCATGTGCACAATTTTAAAATTACAAATCTTCTGTAAGGAAAAAAATAATGTTTTAAATGTAAAAATTTGTGTTTATACTTTTCTTCAACTTTATATCACAAAACAACTGGTATGGATTTTTTACTTTAAAAGATACATTTATAATTGATAATAGAAAAACATTTTTATAATAGAAAAAATTTTTTAAAGTAATGTATTACTATCAGTGCTAAATTGTTGATTGTGATATAAGTTTATAGCAATAATAGACAGATACCTTGTGCTGGATAGATTTAGTGTCAACTTGACACACCTGGGTTGAGGGAGCCTCAATTGGGGAATTGCCTTCATTGGACTGGCCTGGGGCCATGTCCATGGGGCACCTGCTTGATTGTTAAGTGATGTGGGAGGGCCCAGCCCACTGTGGGTGGTTCCATCCTTGGGTAGGTGGGCCTGTGCTGCATAAGAAAGCAGGCTGAGCAGGGGCCAGGGGAGCAAGCCAGTAAGCAGCATTCCTCTATGGCCTGTGCTCCAGCTCCTGCCTCCAGGTTCCTGCCCTGGAACCTTGGGCTCCCTGATGAACTGTGACCAGGAGATGTAAGACAAATACACCCTTTCCTTCCCGAGTTGGTAGTAGTCAGAGTGTTTTATCACAGCAGTGAAGAAACAAACTAGGACATACCTTATCATAGCTACATTTGACTTAGACTTCCACCATAATACAAAGTGTTAAGGACCAGCAGTTTCTCCCATTCAGTTTTTGATAGATTAGTTACCTTTTAGAACATTAATGTTAATAATTTGTGATACAGTTTACTAAATATAACTCATTCTTCACTCTCTCTTTTTTTTTTTTTTTTTTTTTTAAAAATTTATTTTGGAGAGTATCTTACTGTTAAGGACAGACTGTCCTCTTAATTTGATCTCCTGCCTCTGTCTCCAGTGTGTTGGAATTATAGGCGTGTGCTTTCGGGCCTGGCTAAGACTTGAGTCTTCACTATCAGACACTATAATAAGGATTTAGGTGACTATAATTATGTATTATCTAGTTATGATATGGTTATGCTTTGTCTTTAATTGCTTCAGAATTGGTTGGTTGTTTTTTTTTTTTTTTAAACAGGCTGACTTTGAAAATTTTGACTACCAATACCAAAAAATTGTACATATTATGTAGTGATTTCTAGTTTATATTGTGTATAAACTAAGATTTTTGAATTGTGGTTGTGATTAAGTCCCTTCCTGATAGATGAACTACTGTGTTCTTAATATTTTAGCTGAAGTATCTTCAAGTGAAAAAGAGGAAGATGTATTCATGGGAATGGTTTGCCCATCAGGTACCAATCCTGATGACTCCCCTTTATATGTCTTATGTTGTAATGACACCTGTAGTTTTACATGGACTGGAGCAGAGCACATTAACCAGGTATCTTATCCTACATTCCCAGTGTTTTTGCTTTCTTTAGGACTTCCCGTTTTCCTCCTTTTTAGAGTTAAACATTTGTAAATATACCTGATAGTTCCTTTTATTATGGAGTTACAAAATTATTCAAAAAATACAATTTTGATTCGATTCCCATATAAATAAGGCCAGAGGGTGATTGCTCAATTAAATATGGTAGATTGTAAGAATTAGGTCTTTACCTATTGTGTAATCTGATCCATGGCTCTTGGCACAGATTTTATGTTTATTAATGTCGATTTTTGGATGATGTAAATTATTTTTGTCTTACCAGTAGTATTTTTCATCTATATAAATAGTCAATTGCATATTCACCGTATCATTTATAATTCCTTGTTTTCTAGAGTACCTTAACTTTACTCTGCTGCTATTAATTTTTATTAAATTATGATGAGAAGTACATGGGACTACTCTTTTAAAAAATATACTATTTTAATTTTAGGACATTTTTGAATGTCGAACTTGTGGTTTGCTCGAGTCACTTTGTTGTTGTACGGAATGTGCCAGGGTTTGTCACAAAGGGCATGATTGCAAGTAAGTCCAATCATAATTTTTTTAATCTCATAAACTCTTTAAATTTATGTTGCTGCACAAAATATCTATATTATCTTTCATTTGTCTGCATAATTCAGAAAGCATGAGATTTTCTCTTGTTTCAGTTTAAATATAAAAATGTGGTTCTTGATTTAAAGTATACTGTCAAATGCTTATTTTCTGTTACTTATAATGTAGCCCTCAAATAAAGTAGGATAGTAGGCTAAGGAATAGGTGACTAGACTCATGTCAATTTTCTGAGACGCATATCTACAGAATGTTTCTCTCTGTGTACTGAAGCCAGTGTCTCAGCTCCTTCCTGCAGGGGCCTACTAGAGGAAGATTGCTGCAGGCATCATTGAACAGCATGAGCATTTCAACTATGCTTTATTGTTAAATGCACTAATATTTTTATCAGCTGATTTTGTTAGTTTTCACAGACTTAAGCAATAAAGCTCAGTGTGGCACTTGTCATCTGCAGTTTCTCACTATTGCCAGCAACAACTTTGGCTATATAATGGCAAAAGATGTATAGATGTTGTGCGTAATGGAAAATGAGCTATAAAAACCATCTAATTTTGGCTGGTAAGATGGCCCAGTTGGTAAAGGCACTTGCTGTTGAGTATTATCGACCTGGATTTGATCCCCAAGACCCACATGGTAGAAGGAGAGAACAGACTCCTGCAACTTGTCCTCTGACTTCTAAAACATACTCTGTGACACATAATGCTCCTTCTGCCATAAATAAATAAACATTAGTACATAAATGTGGGGAAAAGTTGTCTGTTGTGCCTTAAAAGAAGTATAGTACAACTTCAGTTTTTGAAGATTTTGCGTTGATGCTTAATCACACTTTTTGTTAAAAGCATTTTTGCTATTTTTGTATGATCTTAAGCATTTAAAGTGGTAATTTGCTTATTAAGTGTATTCACTGTACTGGCTACTAGGACAGGGAGAACAAAGATAGTCCATGTCTTGACAGCATTTATAGTCCTGTCAGGTAAAAGACACATGCAAAAAATACCAGCTTTTAATAGATACAGAGTGTTTTTGATGCATAGGAGGACTATTTAGGCTGTATTTAAATTGCTTTTTCATATTTGGACTTCTGTGAATTCTTTCTAGACTCAAGCGGACTTCACCAACAGCATATTGTGATTGTTGGGAGAAATGTAAATGTAAAACTCTAATTGCGGGACAGAAATCTGCTCGTCTTGATCTACTTTATCGCCTGCTTACTGCTACAAATCTGGTCACCCTGCCAAACAGTAGGCAAGTAGGATTTTTAGAATGCAAAATAGATAAAGCAAAAGAGCCGTGCACATGTTAATAACTTTACCTGTCACAAATTCTTGTTTTTCAGGGGAGAGCACCTCTTGCTGTTTTTAGTTCAGACTGTGGCCAGGCAGACAGTAGAGCACTGTCAGTACAGGCCACCACGAATCAGGGAGGATCGGAACCGAAAAACAGCTAGTCCTGAAGGTGAGTAAATTTATAATTTCTGACTCTTATGAAGAATAATAGTTTTGTCTTACGCACGATTTTTTTTCTTTTTAGATTCAGATATGCCGGATCACGATTTGGAGCCTCCAAGGTTTGCCCAGCTTGCACTAGAGCGCGTTCTACAGGACTGGAATGCCTTGAAATCAATGATTATGTTTGGGTCACAGGAGAATAAAGACCCGTATGTATCTGTTAAAACATTTCAAAGTTTGTTTGCTTGCTATGTTGTGGTTGCTTTTTACAGTGTGCTCTCTCCCCTTGCCTCCCAAGTCTGAGTGCCAGCAGCAGGATAGGCCACCTTTTGCCAGAAGAGCAGGTGTACCTCAATCAGCAGAGTGGCACCATCCGCCTGGACTGTTTCACCCATTGCCTTATAGTCAAGTGTACAGCAGATATTTTGGTGAGTTCTTTGAACATTTAGTACAAATATGTGAAAAGAAGTTTATTCTTTTGCATCCCATGATTTTCAAATCTATAGACTTCCAAATCTATAACTTCTGATTATAGTAATGGGAATGCAGTTTTCTGGGTAATGTCAATGTCTCAGTCAACAGAAGAAGCTCTTTTTATTTAAAATTAAAAGCCTAAAATGTTAAAAAAAATATAGAGTGTTCAAAATTAATAGTAACTTTTTTCCTTTCTGTAGAATTTAGGCACTAGAAAGCAATGTTGATAAAATTGTGGTGAATGAACTTACTCAGGCCCAGATGTGACATTGCATGAGTCCTCTCTTGTCAATGTCAAGTACCATTAGAACGTCACTGCCTTCAAAACCTATAGTAAAGAAACAGTTTACAATAGAAGAAAGTCATGACACAGAAGAGTGTAAAACTAAGATAGACATACTTGGTGAATCTAGCCGTAGGAGACTATTCCACAGAGGGAGTGCAACAAGCTTTAAAGGTTCTTATAAGCAGCATTAAAAATAGACAAAACACAGAACATGAAATTGGATATTCTTTGTAGTTAATGCCTACGTTATAAACTATGCATACAGGAAACTAGAAGGCAGAAGGAGCTGGAATGACTAATTTTATTGACAAACATTTGAATCTACTTTGCTGTTTTGGTTAAGTATACTATAGCAAGTGAACTATATTCCTCTGATTTTATGTATTTGGTATTGCTCTTCTAAGCATTTATTATTAGGCTTATGGGACAAAAGCCAAGATAGCACACATTTGGGATCCACTGTATCAAGCACACAGTGATAGGTATGTTGTTTAGTCTCACTGACTTTGTAAGTGTTTTGGTTAAATTTGCTTCACCCAAATGGCTCAGCCAAGTAAAGGTACTTGTCTCTAAGCCTAACAACCTGAATTCAGTCCCTGTCAGGACCATGATAGAGAGAGAGCACCAACTTATGCAAACTGTCCTCTGATCTCCACAATCATACCTAGTACATGCACATATACACACATACATACATCGATAAATAAATATAAACAATTTGGAAGGGGGGGCGGGGTTGAGACAGTATCTCTCTGTAGCCCCAGCTGGCCTGGAACTTGCTATGTAGACCAGGCTGACCTTAAATTCTCAGTGATCCACCTGATTCTTGAATGCTGGAATTAAAGGCATGTGCAGTGCTGGGATTAAAGGCATGTGCCACCAAACCCGACCATAAACAAAAAAATTTTAAAGATTTTATTAGGAAATGTTTCCATTGGAAAAGATGTTAGAACTTTTTACTTCATATTTAAGCATCTTAAGAAATATCTTAGTATTAATAGAATGGTTACATTTTTTTTAAAGCTTTTAGATACTCTACTAGGCACGTTAGTAAAAGAGCTCCAAAACAAATACACTCCGGGACGTCGAGAAGAAGCAGTTGCCGTGACAATGAGGTTTCTGCGGTCAGTGGCTAGAGTGTTTGTCATTCTTAGTGTGGAAATGGCTTCATCCAAAAAGAAAAAGTAAGCCATTCTTTTAAATTTGGGGCTTTTATATCGCACACATTTTAAAAGTGGTTTTATTATTTATATGAAAAGACTCTTAAGAGTTTCCCATTTCTCTTTTTGCTATAGCAACTTTATTCCACAGCCAATTGGAAAATGTAAACGCGTGTTCCAAGCACTGCTTCCCTATGCTGTAGAAGAGCTGTGCAATGTAGCAGAGTCTCTGATTGTTCCTGTCAGAATGGGGATCGCTCGCCCCACTGCACCATTTACACTGGCCAGTACCAGCATAGATGCCATGCAAGGCAGTGAAGAACTATTTTCAGTAGAACCGTTACCACCACGACCATCATCAGATCAGTCTAGCAGGTACATTAAGTCTTTTCATGGATATGTGATGCTTGGCTTATCAGAGCTCCATGCTTTTGAGTAGCAGTTTAGTTTTCTTGTGTCTGCTTTTTTTTTTTTTTTTAAACTTTATGAAAGTGTAATTTTTTACAGAAGATCTGATTTCTTTTTCTGGAAAATATATCTGTTGATAAAGAGTGTTTATTAACAGATTTCCTATAATCTAAATCCAAGCTTATGTGATAAAGCACTTCTATCATTGTCTAACCACTGATAACATCTCCAAGATTTTCTGAAAATAATTATAAATAAAGCTCTGAATCTTAAACTTGACAGATCTACCCCACGATCAAATGGTTTTGCTAACAGAGTTCATGTGGACTCATTTAATGTTGATCCTGATACCCTGAGAGGGTATTTTTAAGAAAATGATAACTTGGTACATCACACTTGCTAACTTTATTTATTTGCATGTGTGTGTATGCCTCCCTCCTGCTCGCTCTCTCTCTCTCCCTCCCTCTCTCTCCCCTCTGTGTGTGTGTGTGTATGTGTCTGTCTGTCTGTCTGTCTGTCTGTCTTTCTGTGTCTGTGTCTTTGTGTCTTTATCTTTTTTCCGCTCGTGCCCCCAGAGGATCTTTATAGTCCAGGCAGGTCTCAAATTAACTGCAGTCTTCTTAACTCAGCCTCCCAAGTGCTGAGATTACAGGCATAAGCCACTATGCCTGGCAGTCCCTATTATAGTGGTTATACCTTTCTTTTCTCTATAGATTTTTCTCTTAGCCTCTTCCACCTCCTGTAATTCATAATCTGTTTTTATCAGTTATTTAATGTCCTAGTGTTAAACACCACATTGAGCCTATTTACCTGTTTCTGTGAGGCACAGAGGCCAGCTCCCTGTGAGTTCAAGGCCAGCCTGGTCTACAATAGTGAGCTCCAGGCCAGCTGAGGCTACAGGGAGACCCTGTCTCAAAAAGACGCCCCCACCCAAAAAAAAGCAAAGCTTTGAACCCACCCAACCTTTGGTTGTTATTTGTTTATTTATTTTTATGTGATTTCCCCTTCCCCACCTCCTCCAAGTTAGTAGGTAATAAGCTGGTGCAAAACAGAAATTTTGTCTATTAATGGATGAATGTTTTGTGTCAATGCCTTTGGCATCTGAGGGTGTAAGCAATGAGCTAAATCAAGGCTCACAGTGAGAAGCACACAGGCATGATATGAGAAGTAGCAGCAGAGCACGCACTCATCCCTTCCTGATTCCTTGCAGCTCCAGTCAGTCTCAGTCATCTTACATTATCCGGAACCCACAGCAGAGGCGCATCAGCCAGTCTCAGCCTGTGAGGGGCAGAGATGAAGAGCAGGATGATATTGTCTCAGCAGACGTGGAAGAGGTATTTTTATTATTTTAAATGCGCTTTTATTTGGTGGGAAGAATAGCCACTGGAAATATATTAATATCTATACTACATATGTTCGCATCTAGCCTGTGGACTTTCTTATTCTCACTATTGGCTCTATATATATTCATATATATATATATATATGAATGAAAATAACTTCAGTAATCCTTGATTTATTGGATACCAGAAAATTGGACACATAAACTTTATTTTTACTTAAAACTTAAGAATAAAGGTATTCTCTGTGGAGAACACTTTATATGCCTCCAGTTTTCAGGTTCTATATATAAACAATAATCAACAAACTTTGGGACATGCTGGTAAGATTTTTGATACCAAATTGTCACTAGCAAATGGTTTTTAAAACTGCTTAGTATAAACTGACAATTCCTTGTAAGAGTTCTTTGCACTTTAGTTCACTAGTTCTGTGAAGGAACCCTGATAGAGGTATAAGTTTATTATACACTTTGAATTGTCTACAAATAAGAATCTGGATTTAGGTTGAGGTGGTGGAGGGTGTGGCTGGAGAAGAGGATCATCATGATGAACAGGAAGAACATGGTGAAGAAAATGCTGAGGCTGAGGGACAGCACGATGAGCACGACGAAGACGGTATGAAGGCTATTTATTCACTTGGAATAAATCAGGTGCCTTTAAAGAGAGAGTAGCCTCATTTGCTGTCTAGTTAAGCAAGTTGTTGCAGAATGCTTTGGCATTAAATAGCTGTTTCAGAATGTGGGCAGTAGGTCTATACATACATAAAATTATTACCCCTTCTCCGTTTTTTTCTTTTGGTTTAAGGAAGTTTTTTTGCTTGTTTGGTTGTTTGAGACAGGTCTCATGTATGCCAGGCTGACCTCAGAATCACTGTTTGGAGGAAGATGACCTTGAACTTATCATCTGCTTCTACCTACCAAGTGCTAGGATTATAGGTGTGATAACTATACTAGGTTTATTTGATGCCAGGATTAAATCTGGGCCTTTGTTGAGGCTAGGCAAGCACTCTACCTCTTGAATTACATCTCCAGCCCTGTCTTCTTTCTTTTTTAAAAAAAAAAAATTCATTCATTCATTGTGTGCATGTGTGTAAGTGCAAGCACGTCTGTGTCACATTTCTACTGTTACGGTCGCAGGATAACTCTGGGTATTTCCTTCCTGCCACCTTGTGAGATCTGGGGATTAAACTCAGATTTCAGGCCTGTACACAGGTGTTTCCCGCTGGGCCATCTTGCTGGCTTATCTAATCCCGTTTTTTGTTTTTGTTTTTGTTTTTTTCCTAAAAGACATTTAAATACTAAGATAATCAGCACTCCTAAGGCTAAGGCAGGAATACAGATTTATGGGCAGTCCGGGGCTACATCACAAGCCCTATCCCATTCCCCCATCCTGGGGGGCTAAGTAATCATGACTTATTTATGAAAAATAGCACTGTAGAGACATGGAAAACAAGTCATCCATAATCCCACCTAGATGTTAACAGCTTGGGGTTTTATATTCATTACTTTTATGCACTATCCTGTTCCCATGTACACTCTTCAAAGATTATATCATTTTTTATGACTATGCTTTTTCACTTTAAGATAACTAAACTTCAATAGTTAAATTATAATTTGATATATTTTGACTTGTGTTACTGTGAAATACAAAGAAATAAGTATTTAACTTCCCTTTTTTAAAGTAAAATAGAACAAGTAGACCCTATGGCAGTAGCCCAGACATTTTCCTGCAGGTCTCTTAAGACTGCAGGAGACATTGTATATTGTGTAAAAGTCCACTGTTACCAGAATTTACCCAAGACTGAGCAGTCAGTTCAGTGAGGAATAGCAATTACTCTGTTTTTATCTCCCTTACCAGTTTCCCTCTTAGTTCTCATCCTAGGATAGTTTGTTTTGACAGACCATATGTTGATGTATAGTTAATTTATGCTTCTTTTCCTTATTATTTAAATACTTTTCTAGGGAGTGACATGGAACTAGATTTGTTAGCAGCAGCTGAAACAGAAAGCGACAGTGAAAGTAACCACAGTAACCAAGACAATGCTAGTGGGCGCAGAAGCGTTGTTACTGCAGCAACTGCTGGCTCAGAAGCAGGTACGTTGCCTTATCTGAGAAGCTTCTTACATGTTCTGATTCTTTGTTTAAACATGAATCGGTTAATTGTGTGATAATGCCTATTAGGTATTTACAGCCTTTTTTATAATTTCATTACTTTTCTCTCTGACTTTTGCCAGCTTTTCTGTTTTTTAAGTAATAAATTTATTTTAAAGTTTATTAGTTCATTTCTAATTAAACTATTTTAATGGTGGCCTCTCAAGAGTATTGCATACAACCTAGCATTGTGTTTAGTATATTTTCCTGAACAAGGTGGTACATTGTAATTTTAATTAGCAATGCACTTACAGTGTTTTTGGTTTTAAAAATACACACTTTAGGAGCGAGCAGTGTTCCTGCCTTTTTTTCTGAAGATGATTCTCAGTCAAATGACTCAAGTGATTCTGATAGCAGTAGTAGTCAGAGTGACGACATAGAACAGGAGACCTTTATGCTTGATGAACCATTAGAAAGAACCACGAATAGCTCCCATGCAAATGGTGCCGCCCAGGCTCCCCGTTCCATGCAGTGGGCTGTTCGTAACACTCAGCATCAGCGCGCAGCCAGCACAGCCCCGTCCAGTACATCTACACCAGCAGGCAAGTCTGGAAACTCAAGTGTTACTCTTAGGAGCGCTTCAATAGTCTTTTTCTTTCTTTCTTTCTTTCTTTCTTTCTTTCTTTCTTTCTTTCTTTCTTTCTTTCTTTCTTTCTTTCTTAAGTTATGCATGTTCATTTAGAAAATAGAGTTATAAAATAGTTTCTTTTTTTGAATTTCAAGTATAAAAAAGACATTTGATTATATCACGGTTTCTTAATCTGCGTTATTGCTTCCTTGGGCTGAATAATTCTTTGTTGTACACGGTAGGATGTTAGAGCATCTATAGCCATGCCTGGTAGATATCAGTAGTGCCTCCTTAACCCCACTTAACTTCTCCACTTCCCCAGTTGTGCCAGACATTGCCACATGTTCCCTTTTGTGCGGGGATGAGGGAACACAAAATTACTCCTAGTTGATAACGTTATATTAATTCTTGCCCTCCTTAACACTCCCCTCCCCCAAATTAGTATAGCTGAAGAAAAGCTTTTGGCTCGTGTACCTCTTAGTAATTGCCGTTTAGATCGGTGTAAGCATATGTGGTGCCAGGGCAGCACAGTTAGCAACTGACAGTAGCTCATTGTAATTGTCCTTTTTCCTTATAGCAAGTTCTGCAGGTTTGATTTATATTGATCCTTCAAACTTACGCCGGAGTGGTACCATCAGTACAAGTGCTGCAGCTGCAGCAGCTGCTCTGGAAGCTAGCAATGCCAGCAGCTACTTAACATCTGCAAGCAGTTTAGCCAGGGCTTACAGCATTGTCATCAGACAAATCTCGGACCTGATGGGCCTTATCCCTAAGTATAATCACCTAGTGTACTCTCAGATTCCAGCAGCTGTGAAATTGACTTACCAAGATGCAGTAAACTTACAGGTATGGCACCATTGAAAAGTTACTCATTCAAATATTCTTTTGGCTATCAAGTTATGAAACTATAATGTGAATATTAATGCTTTAACGTTGACATGCTAGTACTTATCAGATTTAGCTTTATTTGGATAGTTTTGACTATTTTAGTTTGATCTTCATAGAACTATGTAGAAGAAAAGCTTATTCCCACGTGGAACTGGATGGTCAGTATTATGGATTCTACTGAAGCTCAATTACGTTATGGTTCTGCATTAGCATCTGCTGGTGATCCGGGGCATCCAAATCATCCTCTTCATGCCTCTCAGAATTCAGCACGAAGAGAGAGGATGACTGCGCGAGAAGAGGCTAGTTTAAGAACCCTTGAAGGCAGACGGTATGGAAATTCTTTGTATGTACTTGCCTGCTGAGAGAGTCATTTTACGCTAGGTTAGAACTTTTATATTGCCATTAACATTTGAGTTCAAGGTAAAGGAAGAAGTAAATGTCTTAATGGTGCTTATTTTTGGTGTGCAGTTGAAGCAAAATATAATTTAGTTATCCCAGTTATTTTTCAAAAAGTCAATTTGTGTCATAGGAATCTGGTACTAAAAACTAATTTTGAAGTTAGTAGCCCATGTCCTTGTTTCCTTATATCCGATTCCTCCCATGCCTCTCATTTATAAGGGGTGTGCTTGCCTCTGTGTATGTGTGTGTGCACACACACACTAAATATAAATGCATTTTGTACTCAGGAAGGGGAGCGTGCATAATTGCCGAAGCTGCTCTTTGATTTCTCAGCTCACATTTTCCTCCTTCCTTCTTCATCTTGAGTCATCATGTAAAAGTGTAGGTAGGTAGGTAGGTAGGTAGGTAGGTAGGTAGGTAGGTAGGTAGATAGATAGATAGATAGATAGATAGATAGATAGATAGATAAATTATGTAGTTTCTGTCAGTTATAAAGTAACAGCTTTTAGGACTAGGGATTAATCCAAACGTTGAACTCAAGAAGAATAGCTGTACTACCATACAGTGGAAGTACTTGGGTCTAAAGTCCAAGTCTGAAGATTTAGTTCTTATTCTGGTTTAGCTTCACCTACCTGCTTTTGGCAGAAAGAAAAACAAGAAAAGTTAAGGGTCTAAGTGACTACTTAGAAAACTTAAGACTGGAAGAGAGGTAATAGTTTTACTAAAGTAGAACACCAAAGTTAGGGGAGGAGGTAAGAAAAAACACCGAAATTACACAAATAATTTAGGGCCTTATTGAGAGACAGAGCAGGATTGGGTAGGATTTTTATGTTTGACTGATTCTAAACAACTACTAGGAAAATAAGAAAAATATAGGAATGGTGTGGACATACTTGCTTTTGAACGTTTGGGAATTTGGAAAATATGTGGTGGACTAGTTGGTAGTGATATCTGGACTAGAAAGATTTGTGAGGCAGCAGTTTTCCTCTCCCAAGAGTGCTACTCCACAAAGGACAAAAGTTTTTTATCTTTCTTAGGCTATAGTCAACTGTCCCAAAGAAGGTAGATTGTTTTTTTTTTAGAGACAGAGTCTCCTTGTTGCCCCAGCTGGCCTGGAACTCACTATGTAGACCAGGCTGAGCTTGAGCTCATAGAAGTCCACTTGGTCTCTGGCTCCTGAGTGCTGGGATTAAAGGTGTGGGCCATCACGCCCAGCTAAGAGCACAGATTCTAATAACAGTCTTGATTGGTGTTAGTGTTGTGCCTCCCCCATCATCACTGCTTTATAAATCACGTAGTACGTATATAATTTATTCATTTAAAGTGTACTCTTCATTGACTTATCACAATGTCAGAATATTTTCATCTCTTCAAGAATTTTTTGGGGGCAAGGTCTTACTATGCAGCCCTGGTTAACCTGGAACTCTATGTAGACCAATTCACAAATCCACCTGCCATTGCCTCTTGAATGCTAGAATTAAAGATACGCACCACCATGCCAGACTGTTTCAAGAACTCTTTTTTTGACCTCTTAGTAGTCATTCTGACGCTATTTTCTATCTATAGATTCTGGACATTTCATATTAAGTGGAATCAACATAATGTATAGTCTTTTAGGACTGGCTTTGGTTTTTCTGGTTCACCAATGTTTATCATGTATCAATAACTTAAAATCCCAATAGTTTATTGTATGGGTATACCACATTTAAAAATATTTAACTGTTCACTAGTTGGTAAGACATTTGGATAACTTCCTTTTCACTATTTATTGTACATAATTCTGGGTTTTATGTGGACATGTGCTTTCATTTGTCTGGGATATGTTACCTAGTTGTGGAATGATAACTGTCACTGCTTAACTGTTTGAGAAACTCCCAGGCTGTTTTCCAAAAAGAAAAATAACTGCTGAGCTGTCTCTTCAGGCCCCCTTTCACCTTCTTGGTGTACTTTAAAGTATAAAAGTTTATAATTTTGATAAGGTCCAGTTCATTTATATTTTCATTTGCCAATTGTGCCTTTTGTCAGTTTGCTTTTTGAGATATGGTTTGTAGCGGGCTGGCCTGGAACTTCTTGTATAGCCCAGGCTGGCCTCCCCATCCTTTAGCCTCCCGTATCTCAAATGCTGGAATCCTAGGTATGAGCCACCATGTTCAGTGTTTAATGTCATTCTTAGACAGGGGTTCTCAAAGTGATTTCTAGAATATCATTGCCAACCTTACCTGGGATCTTGTTAAAAATGCAGATTCAAACCTGTTAAAATTGTGGTAGCAGGACCCTGAAGTGGAGGGCTATAAACCATAATTAGTGGTATTTCTAAAACAGCCCACAGGCTTCATGAGTATTTATAAATAGTCTCATTTCTTAATTTTACATATTTATGATTTATCTGTATTTTTAAAAACATTTTCATTTCCTTTTATTCTTGTAGACGTGCCACGTTGCTTAGTGCCCGTCAAGGAATGATGTCTGCTCGAGGAGACTTCCTCAATTATGCTCTTTCTCTAATGAGATCTCATAATGATGAACATTCTGATGTTCTTCCAGTTTTGGATGTTTGCTCATTGAAGCATGTGGCATATGTTTTCCAAGCACTTATATATTGGATTAAAGCAATGAATCAACAGACAACATTGGACACTCCTCAACTGGAACGCAAAAGGTATATCCATATTTTCTTTGAGCTTAGCTTAAGAACCACTGATGGTTGCTCTAACAGTTTGGAGTAAGGAAAGCAGCATTGTGAAAGAGCAAAGATAGTTTATGTGAAAAAATGGGCTTGACTTCTGTCCAAACTTCTTTGCCACGACTTCTCACTTTAAAGTGGGAAACCTAAGTCTCCAATTAAACCTAATAGTTGAAATAATTTGGCCTAAGTATTTGTCATATTAGAGTTTGTGTGAACATTCACTATTCAGTGGTTTTTGCTTCTATTGAGCCCATTTTGTTACCATAATGCATTAGGCAGATCACGTCACCATTTCTTACTATCTGAAACTGTGTAGTATTATTAGATAATTAGATACCGGGGCTAGTGAGATGACTAAGCAGGTAAAGGCCGTTGCCTCCCAGCTTGACCACCTGAGTTCTTTCCCTGGGTAGGAGAAGAGAACCAACTCCCACAAGTTGTCCTCTCACCTCCACACACATGCTTTAGCATGTGTACTCATGTGCACACGTACATACATACATAACATAAATACTGCAATTGTAACTTAAAGAATAAATAAGTTACATATCGGAGTAGATTTCCAATGTTTTTTTGACTTTCAGTTCCCCTATCTCTGCTTTTGTTCACATCATACAAATACTTCATTTAATATAACTCACTTTGGTTTTTTCAAGGACACGAGAACTTTTGGAGCTGGGTATTGATAATGAAGATTCAGAACATGAAAATGATGATGACACCAATCAAAGTTAGTGCACAGAAAGTCTGCTAGTCTACTGCAAGAAATGGCTGCCTCAGTCTTTCCTTCCAGGCTTTTAAACATCATTATTTTCTGTCTGGGTGGGAATTTCTCTTTTCTTCTCTGTGTCCCATTTCTTACCCTTTCTGTCATTTTCCTTACACAACTTTGCATGGCACATTTCTTTTGGTTTTTTTTTTTTTAATTATTACTATTTTTTTTTTATATGTCCTCTGCAAGAACAGTGTTTTTAACCGCTGAGCCATCTCTCCAGCCCCTACACATTTCTTAATTAAAGCTAAAGTAAATGTTAGAAATTTCCAACAAACTGTGTTCTTTCCTTCTTTAGCACCATTTTATCTTTGTTTTATGTTTACCATTACTTTTGAAAAGTAAAATAAGTACTACATTAAAAAGCTTTAGGAAGGAAGCCTTTGTTAATATTGATGCACAGTAGATTTAAGAAAATGAAAATAATTCTTGAGTATAGAAACTCTAATAGTTAATGCAAACTAAAGAATTTTCTTCTAAAATTTTAAGACCTCAAAATTTGAGGATCTTTTAAAGCCAACTTTTAGTTTTCCATTATTTCACTTGGGAGTTAAAGATTTTTAAAATAGAGTTGAAAAATCCAGTTTCCTGTTTCTTGATCTCAACTAATACTTTTATTTAGCTTAGGGAGAGAGAGCTGGCATGTTTTTTTGTTTGTTTGTTTTGTTTTGTTTTGTGTTTAAGGAGCCCAGCCATAATTCACTTTCCACAGCATACCAAGCACTGCCAAAGTTTTCTTCCTTCTAAGAGAGTTGGAGCTAGTGTTCTGACTTACTGTTGTATACATAAGTTGCCCAGATAGCTCCTTGTTCATCTTAGAATGGAAAGCAAATGTTCAGATTTCAGTTTCTAGTTGTCTCCTCTTGGAGTCACCAGTGAGTTGAATATTGAATGAGCTCAGGAAAGTATTTGTGCCTTGACTTGATTCTCTAGATCTAAGAGAGTACATGAAGCCCTGTGTGGTGGCACACGCCTTTAGTCCCAGCACTTGGGAGGCAGAGGCAGGTGGATCTCTGAGTTCAAGGCCAGCCTAATCTACATAGTGAGTTCCAGGCCAGCTGGGGCTACAGGAAGACCCTGTCTAAAAAAGACCAAAAAAACAAAACAAAGCAAAAGGGTGGGGGGCATGAGAATAATCTATTCAATATTAAAATAGAACAGTATTTGTTGCTGCTTTTATTTTTCAATTTTTATTGTAAGTTTTTATATATAAAACTTACTGTTATAACCATATATATTTTAAATTGTCACTTTAAAAGACATCAAAAGTTTGGAATACTAATGTGTGCATGTGTGACTGGGTCTGGGAATCAAGCCCAGGGTCTTACACATGCTATGTGAGAGCTCTACCATTGATCTATATCCTCAACCCTTGACTTGCTTTTGAGTACACTAACATTTTATAAGAGACACCAAGAATTTTTAATTGAATAGATGAATAGTCTATTACCCTTCCTTAATTATTAAACTTTTTTTTTAATGTTTAGGTGCTACTTTGAATGATAAGGATGATGACTCTCTTCCTGCAGAAACTGGCCAAAATCATCCATTTTTCCGACGTTCAGACTCCATGACGTTCCTTGGGTGTATACCCCCAAACCCATTTGAAGTGCCTCTGGCTGAAGCCATCCCCTTGGCTGATCAGCCACATTTATTGCAGGTGAACTAAACAGGTCAATTGTTCTTTTCTAATTGTCTTTTAAGTCTTCATTCTAACTATGTCTATTAAAATTTCAGCCAAATGCTAGAAAGGAAGATCTTTTTGGCCGTCCAAGTCAGGGTCTTTATTCTTCATCTGCCAGTAGTGGGAAATGTTTAGTAGAAGTTACAATGGACAGAAACTGCCTTGAGGTAAGATAGTAAAAATCTGTGTACTATAAATAAGGTAGCATTAATAACAACACCTTAGTAATTCTGTATCTTGGATACTGTCTTAATCTTTGTAACCATGTTGAATAGGCAGCATTTGAGTAAGAAATTAAAGCTTAGGGGCTGGAGAGATGGCTTAGCGGTTAAGAGCACTGACTGCTCTTGCAGAGGACCCAGGTTTGATTCCCAGCACCCACATGGCGGGTACGAACCATCCTTAACTCCAGTTCCAGGGGAATCCAAAGCCCTCTTTTGACCTCCGCAGCATTGCACAACATGAGTGCTCTCAAATACATGCAGGCAATACACTCATACGCATAAGAAAAAAAAGTAAAATATTTTTTAAAAAAGAAATTAAAGCTTAAAGAGATTGTAAATAAATTTCATGTGGGAATGTCAGTTACCATAAATGATCACATAGCAGATTTCATTTTCAGTCATACATCAGATTTGAGAACTAAAATTACTACTGCTTGCGGGCGAGGTGGTGCACGCCTTTAATCCCAGCACTCGAGGCAGAGGCAGGTGGATCTCTGTGAGTTCAAGGCCAGCCTGGTCTACATAGCAAGTTCCAGGACAGCTGGGGCTACAGGGAGACCCTGTCTCAAAAAACAACAACAACAACAAAAAAATTACTGCTGCTTCATCTAAAAAAGTGTATCATGTTAAAAAGAAATACAGTTGAATAGAGTAGGTCGAAAACAAATCCTCTTTTCCTTTCTTAATGTGTAATTTTTAAATGTAAAAATGCATAGGTTCTTCCAACTAAAATGTCTTATGCTGCCAATCTAAAAAATGTAATGAACATGCAAAATCGACAAAAGAAAGAAGGGGAAGAACAGCCTGTGCTGGCTGAAGAAGCTGAGAGTTCAAAGCCAGGGCCATCTGCTCATGATCTTGCCGCACAATTGAAAAGCAGTTTATTAGCAGAAATAGGGCTCACTGAAAGTGAAGGGCCACCGCTGACATCCTTCAGGTATGTGCTGAATGCAGGCAGTGTGCCTATGTTGGTTTTCTTTGAAGATGAATTTTTATTTAGTAGCTTCACATTTTGTAAATTTGTTTATGATAAAATAAATGTTACTGTTTTATGATTTCCTAGTCTATCATCAGATAATTAAATATTTTAATGAGTTAATGAATGAGTTTTCTGGATTTTATTTAATTTATATTCTTTTCACTTTATTGAATTTTGAAGATGGTATTTTTTTATGTTTAACATTTATGACTTAAAAGCATATAACCATGTCAAATTGCCAATTACAGACTTGTTACCCGCAGCTTAGCTAAGGGAAACATGTAAATAACTAGAAAGAGTAGACTTTTCTAGGTTTATAACTTGTACTTAATTTGGGCTCATTTGCCTTGCTCACAAATGGTAATTCTTTGTCAGAGGTAGGTTTTTGTTTGCTTAAATAATAATTTACTAAGGCTGGGTATCTGTGCATGCCTTTGAGCCCAGTACTCAGGAGACAGGCAGGCAGATCACTGTGACTTGGAGGCCAGACTGATCTATATAGTGAATGCCACAGCTGTATAGTGAGACTGTCAACAATGACAACAACAAAAAATGAAGAATTTACTAGTGTATACTGTGGCTCAGTGTAACTAATCACCAAATGATATATTCTCTGTTTGCTTAGAAGTTAATGAGCTAGTTAATGACATAAGATATGCTTAGAAGGAGTTAACCAGAGAATGAACAAGAGGGACTGTATGTGTATGGACATTGTCTGACAAGCACATAGGGTAAGAGATAATTGTATGCTGTGCTCAAGCGGCCTAGACTTCATAGAGGTAATAGAGGTGATGTGACTGAGTTGAGATAGTTAGCTTGTATTGAACATGGAAGTTGGAAGACCAGGTAGAAATCCTTAGTATTCCAGCTAGTGAGGAAAAAGGACTTGAGATAGCAAATTGGTTTTAGGGACAGAAAGGAAATCATGTCAGGTTAAAGGAAGATGGACCTCATAACTCTGGAGGAGCAGAAAGATTTAAAAAATGTGCTTCAAGGCTGCACAGTAGGGAAATAGTGCTAATGGCAAAGAAATCGAGGAAGTAGTGCTGTCTTGAGGCATATTAAGTTTTATCCATGTTGAACTTGAATTGAGTACCATTGATATCATAAATGGACTCTGAGGAGAAGGAAGTAAAATGAAAATTGAATATAGAAGGCACCCTGAATATATGTATACATATGCATACAGTATTGGAACAAGAAGCTATAGAACATTTTCTTATTAAAGAGGATATGGTTTGAAATACTTTAGTTGTCATACTGTGAAAAGGCCAAGTAAGTTACTGTTACTAACCCAAGAGTTTATGAATTGGGGAAATTGACTAAATTGTTCCCCCTTTCTATTTAAATTTCAAACAGGCCACAGTGTAGTTTCATGGGAATGGTTATTTCCCACGACATGCTGCTGGGACGTTGGCGCCTTTCTTTAGAACTGTTTGGCAGAGTATTCATGGAAGATGTTGGAGCAGAACCTGGATCAGTATGTATTTTGTACACTTTAAATTCTGTTTTGCCCGATAAGAGCATGTTTCAGAAAATAATCTTGTTATGCTTTTTTTTTTTCAAAGATTCTTACTGAATTGGGTGGTTTTGAGGTAAAAGAATCAAAGTTCCGTAGAGAAATGGAAAAACTGAGAAACCAGCAGTCAAGAGATTTATCACTAGAGGTAAAGGTATTTGGATTTTCTCACTATATCTGGTCTGCCATTTACACAAGTTTTAATGTTTTTTATTTATTATCTTCATTTTATGTGTATGAGTGTTTTGCCTACATGTAAAGTGTACCTCTGTCATGCAATGCCCATGGAGAACAGAAATGGGCTTCAGATCCCCTGGAACTGGAGTTATGGACAGTTGTTAGCTGCCATGTGGGTGCTAGGAATCGAGCCCAGGTCCTCTGTGAGAGCAGTCCGTGCTCTTAATCACTGAGCCAACTCTTCAGCTCTTACAGAAGTTTTAAAGCATGAAGACTAATAATAAATCCTGCTTAGAGATAATGTACTTAATTTATAATTAAATGATCACAAAATTGAGAATAGTTTTTGTTTGTTTGTTTTTATTTTTTCCTCTAGTACTTGATTCCCTAGCATCCTTTTAAAATAACCAAAAATTTCTTTAAAAACTTTTGGACTGGGAATAGATCTCAGTTGGTAAGGTTCTTGTAATGCAAACATGAGGACCTCAGTTCAGGTCTCCAGGACCCACTTAACAAAGCCAAATGTGTTGACGGTGCCTTTAGCACTAGGGAGGGGGAGACAGGATTCTTGACACTCCCTGGCTGGCTAATTTTGCCAAATCTATGAGAGACTCTGTCTCAGAAAATAAGGTAGCGAGGGATAGTGGAAGTCACCTATGTCAGCCTCTGGTTTGCACACATGTATGCATGAGCAAGCACACTTGTACACATGTGTGCACAGATACAGGGACATGTACACAACACACACAGGTTTCATTATACATGAACTCAAACACCTTTGATGTATTTAATTCCTTTCAGACTATTCTTACTGAGGCTTAATTTAATTTGTTCTCTGGCTAGTTTTGTGGCATTTTATTTCTTCAGGCCTATAACACGATCAATAGTCTTATTGCTTTGTCCAGTGTACGTCATGTGCACTTTCTGCCACAGGCCTTAAATCAGTCATTTCTTTAAGAAATTGTGTTATGAGGTTTAAAAATGGGCTCTGGTATTATATATTTTACTGCGTTGATCATCATTTCCTGCCTTAAAAAAAGTTTCCATGAATTCATGCTGATACTGTCTATTCAGTCAGATTCAAGGCACTTTTATCTTCTTCACCTTTTAGATTTTTTTTTTTTTTTTTAAGTGTTTTTGAGGCAGGTTCTCCCTGTAGCCCCACCTGGCCTGGAACTCACTTTGTAGACCAGGCTGGCCTTGAACTCATAGAGACCTGCCTACCTCTGCCTCCCAAGTGCTGGGATTAAAGGTGTGCACCAACATGCACTGTGCCCAGCTAGACCTTAGATCTATGTCCCTTTTCTTCCTAACTGCATATATAACTTCTCACCAGTGATAGATTACTTGCTTTTCTCTACTTTCTTTGTTCCATGACATCTTATAGCACTCTTAAACAGTATAACATTAATACTACTACCTTTTTTTGTTTGCTTGTTTTTAAAGATAGCTGGCTTAAACTTTTGGCACTCCTCCGATCTCAACTTCACAAGTGTTGGAAGTATAGGCATAAGCCTAAAATGACAGTGTAGTTTGATAGTAGTTTATAGCTATAGAACTTGTTTATGATCGTATCTTTACATGATTTGCATTCAGTTCATGACTGTGTATCTTTGTGTGTGATGGAATCTGCAGCTTATTTTCTGCAACTTGTCACTTTTTTCACGCATGGCTTGTGTTTTTTCACACTTCAGCAGGGTTTTCTGTCACTGAGGAATTTGTGTTTGCCACTAGTGACATAGGATCATGATTTGAGGCCCACTGGGCTGTAGAACAATAAAAGTTCAAGTCAGCCTGGACAAAGAACTTATGTCAAAAGAAAAGAAAAAGAGCACATGCCTCTAATCCCAGCACTTAAGAGGCAGAGGCAGGCGGATCTCTGAAATTGAGACCAGCCTGATCTACATAGTGAGTTCCAGGCCAGGTGGGCTACAGGGAGACCCTATCTCAAAAAAAGAGAATAAAAAGGATCTTTTTGGAACTGTAGAGATGGCTCATAGGTTAAGTGCACAGGTTGTTTTTGAAGAGGACCTAGGCTTGGTTTCCAACTCCTGTATGGTGGCTAATAGTCACGCAGGACTCCAATTGCAAGGGATCCAATGGCCTCTGTGGGCATTATATGTGTATGGTATACTTATATACATGCAGGCAAATAAGATAAATTTAAAAATTTTTATTTTTTAAAAGAGAAAGTTTATATATATTTGATCCTTTTGTAATTTATTCTGGTACATCCGAAATAAATGGGATTATTTTTTCCAGTAGATCTTTCAAAGAGACTATTCGAATTAAATTCCACTGGCCACATTTAATGCAGGACAGTCTTCTTTGCTTTGGAATGTTACATATTTAAAGTATATAAGCTTCTGAGACCTCAGATTACTTTGTAATATTAACACTTTCAAGGGAAAGTGAAATTCTACTCTTAAGCTTTATGTAGAAAAATTCGAAGTGGTTCTAGTTCTGATTTACTTTTGCTTGTTTAATAGGTTGATCGGGATCGAGATCTTCTCATTCAGCAGACTATGAGGCAGCTTAACAATCATTTTGGCAGAAGATGTGCTACTACACCTATGGCCGTCCACAGAGTTAAAGTCACTTTTAAGGATGAACCAGGAGAGGGCAGTGGTGTAGCACGAAGTTTTTATACAGCCATCGCACAAGCATTTTTATCAAATGAAAAATTGCCAAATCTAGATTGTATCCAAAATGCCAATAAAGGTACCCATACAAGTGAGTACTACAGATAGCAATCATCATGATAATTAATTTTTATTGCTCATTACAACAGTGATAATCATAATTGTATATTTCTATAAGGGTAGAACTCTATACATTTGCATATTTTATGTTTTATTATTTTTATTTTATGTATATGAGCGTATTGCCTGCATGTTTGTAAGTGCACCATGTCATGCAGTGCCTGAGGAGGTCAGAAGAGGGCATTGGATCCCTTGGAACTGGAGTTAACAGATGGTTGTTAGCTGCTATATGGGTGCTGGGAATCAAACCCAGGGCCTCTGGAAGAACAACAGTACTCTTAACCACTGAGCCATCTCTCCAACCTCATATTTGCATTTTTATATAATTTTATTTTGGATTATTATTTAATCTTGACTAAATTATTCTAATTGACAAATTAGTTGTTTGCTTTTTACTGCAAGTTTTATTTTGATAGATGTTTGTGATTATACTAGTTTTTCATCTTGATTACTTGTTTGGGTTGACAGGTTATAAGATAACTAATAATGTAGAAATTCAGTGAGGGAGTTTGAATATTTCTTCCACCCGTGTATAATTAGTAGATATTTGAAAAGAAGTTGCTGTTCTCCACATAAGCTATTCTAAGAGTGATTCACAAATTTGCTCTGGTCCCAAATGAGAGACAGAGCTTGCAGCCAAGTATAAAATGACTATCCACTAAGCTTACTATTTCAGTAGGTTTTTCCCCTTTCCCTTTAAAGTAGGACTTACTGACATCCTGCGGAAATGCAAGCTCATTACCTCTTTGAGAACCAGCATTTTGGGATTGAAACTCTTAACCTAATTCCCAATTAGTTAATTAAGAAATTTGTGAAAATCACAAAAGCTTTAGGAGATGATAAGTGATGATGCATGTCATGTAGGGCCAGAAGATTGTCAGTCTTGTAAGTGAATGGATGTAGTAATTCAGAGAGAGGGACTTTATAGAGATTATTAAGAAAATCTTGAATTTTATCTAGGCTATATCCAGATCTCAATGTTCTATAAACTACCACCATGGAGGCGGAATAAGCTGTAGGAAAGATAGGATGAAAAAATGAGGAGAGTTCCCCAGCTTCTGATGATCACTCTTACTATGAAACTTCCTATAGTCTTATAAAAATAGATTAGCAGATATTAATGAGGAGACCTAGGCAATCCTTATATTTTAGAAATACCTTTTATTGAACACTGTTAAGAAACCATACTCAGGGGTAGGCAAGATGGCTCAGCATAAAAACACTTGCCACCAAACCTGATGACCTGAGTTTTGATCTCTGAGATCCACATGGTTGAAGGAGAGAATACTCCTGCGAATTGTCCTCTTGCCTCCACACACACTGTGGCATGTGCATGCCCCTCAGCCCCCACAAATAACTAAGTGAATGTAATTTTTTAAAAAGAAAAAGAAAGTAGTCAGGCCTGGACTTAGGAATTTGAAAATGTTAATAGCTAATATTCTGGTGGCCTATATAATGTTCAGTGCCAAAATCTTGGAAAAGGCATTTAATTGACTTGGGTCATATAAGAAATATCAGCATTATGGGGCTGGAGAGATAGCTCAGCAGTTAAGAAATACTGACTGCTCTTGCAGAGGACCCGGGTTCAATTCCCAGCACCCACATGGTGGCTATGAACTGTCCTTGACTCCAGTTCCAGGGAAATTCGAAGCCCTCTTCTGACCTCCGTGGCATTGCATGACACAGGTACACTCACATACATGTAGGCAATACACTCATATACATAAAATGACAATAATAAATAAAATATTTTTAAAAAGAAAAATACCAGCATTATTTATAATGAAAGTTGCATATTTATAGTTTTGACATGACGAGAGGAAATATTTCTGTTTATATGTATGAGTGTTATGCCTGCATGTGTATAAATTCATCCGCATCATGCAGTGCCTGCGGAGGACAAAAGTCGGCGTCAGATCCCCTGGAACTGGAGTTACAGATGGTTGTTATCCTCCATGAGGGGGCTGGGATTCAAACCTGGGTACCCTGCAAGAGTAGCCCGTGCTCTTAACGTCTGAGCCATCTCTCCTGCCTGGGAAAATACATTTTAGCAATATAGTAAAATGAACTTGTGTGCTGTCCCATGTACATTCTGTACAAACATGGACAGCTTCAAAACCAAAGACAGAGTCTATGGAGATGGTTTAGTAAGAGTGCTTGATGAAAGCGAGAGAATCTGAGTTCAAATTCTCAACATCCATGTTAAAAATCTGGGCATGGATGCTCATGTCTATGATCCCAGTGTTGCAGGATGAAGACATGTGGGTCCTCAGGAGCTCACTGGTCAGCCAGCTTAGCCAAAATGGCTAGCTTTAGATTCAGTGAGAGAACCTGGATCAGAAGTAAGGTGTGGAAAGCTCAAGAGGAAGACTCCCAATATCCTCTCACCTCTACAGATATGTGCTCCTTGGCACACAGACAGAAAAACACACAAACTAAAGGAAGAGAAGGAGGGAGAAAGGTACTGATAGCACAGACACTAAGGAGAATGACATTGAACTGTCATGCTTTCTTTTGTTTGACTCATGTCTTTGCATTTACTGAAATTTAAAGATAGTCATAGTTTACTAAAGTTTATTTTAGTAAGCTATGTTTCACCTACCTTTTCTTCTAGGTCTAATGCAGAGGTTAAGGAACCGAGGAGAGAGAGATCGGGAAAGAGAGCGAGAGAGAGAAATGAGGAGGAGCAGTGGCTTGCGAGCAGGGTCTCGGAGAGACCGGGATAGGTATGGTGAATGGTGTTTAAACTGAGTACCAGGGTTTTGGACAGGTGGAATGAGGACTTGTAAATCAAAGAATCTTTAATTATGGATGAAATATAAGGCTTAATATTTGGACCTATGTTTGGTAACTCAGAATAGTCTAGCCAACTGTTACTATTTAAATGTTCTGCTTTAACAGGCAATTGAAATTATATTACCTTTTTAGTTATCCACTGAAGTTCTGAATTATTTGACATTGTATCGTTCATTCTTAAAAATCTTAATTGTGGCAAACTATGTTAATTTTTAATTTTTCTCTTGTTGGAATGCTTTGTATTTTATTTTTTCCCCAAATTTCCAGGAATTATGAATAGTCTCTTGGATTCTGGTAAAGTCCTGCTCCTATAGAATCAATTTATAAATTAAAAATCAATTTTCAGTGACAAAGTCTAGATAATCTCATTTCTCAAACATCATGTATTAAGACATTGTACCATCCTGGTAAACAGTCTACAGGTTTTGGTTTTCTAATTTTCATCTAGTTGTGCAGATATTTTTATTTTGTAATCAAAGGAAATGGAGTCATGAAAGCTTTCTTCCTTTTACAGAGACTTCAGAAGACAGCTTTCCATTGACACCCGGCCCTTCAGACCTGCCTCTGAGGGGAATCCTAGTGATGACCCTGATCCACTGCCGGCACATCGTCAGGCACTTGGAGAGAGGCTTTATCCCCGTGTACAAGCAATGCAACCTGTAAGTACTGTGCACTTACCTGCCAGTTAGCTAGCTGTATTTTTTTTTTCTTTTGAATGAAAATGGCTCTTTAGAAAAAAAAAATTATTTTTATTTTTTGTATATGAGTGCATTGCCTGCATGTGTGTAAGTGCACCCATGTCATGTAATGCTCGCGGAGGTCAGAAGAGGGCATCGGGTCCCCTGTTAGCTGCCATGTGGATGCTGGGAATCGAACCTGGGTTCTCTGCAAGAACAGTCAATGCTTGCCATCTCTCTAGCCCCTGTCACATCACTCTTTTAAAACATTGATTTTTTTTTCTTTTTTTTTTCTTTTTCTGTAGCCAAGAATAATATAACAGAAAAGCAATTCTTTTTGTTGTAGTAAGTCAGCCTTAAAGAATAGGCACCTTTCTTTCTCTTTTTTCCTACCTTAAATGAAAGAGAATGTATCTGGCTCTTTATTGAAGAAAAAGTAAAGGCTTGTCATATAAATACTATAGCCCAAATGACTATGATAGTGCATGGTCTATTCATTCCCTGTCAGAATTGTTTATAATTAAGCTTCCAATTTCATAAAACACTTCACTAGTTCAGAAGAAATTTTGTTATTCAAGCTTCTTATATTTTTTTCTTTAGCTTGCTACTTGATTGTAGCTTTTGACAAGCAGTTAGGCAAGTAACCTTTTGTTCATCATTTATAGGCATTTGCAAGTAAAATCACAGGCATGCTGTTGGAATTGTCCCCAGCGCAGCTGCTTCTCCTTCTAGCAAGTGAAGATTCTTTGAGAGCAAGAGTAGATGAGGCCATGGAGCTCATTATTGCGCATGGACGGTAATGTACACATTTGGGACAGCGATTCAGTTTAAATACTAGATCTGTGTGCCACATGTTCTAAAAGTTACACCATAAAGTACAACGGTTCCTTCAGATGTTTTGATTTTTAAACTGGTGACTTAAAATTCATAAATGCAGTATCCAAACAGTTCATATTTATAAAAGGTACTTGGTATTTAGAATTTTTTGTTGTTTTGTTTACAAGACAGGACTGGCCTTCAACTCCTGACTTCCTGCCTCAGACTTGTGAATGCTGGGACTTAAAAAACCACTGTGCCTGACTTAGACATGTTTTGTTCTTCGTTAGAATAACCTTAGCAAGAGGCCACTTAAGGATCTTGGGATAAATCTACCTTCTTGCCTTAAGTGTGGAATTTCTTTTAGGCTTACGGATACATCTTAAAAGTTGTTGCAAATTTTGTGTTTCTCTGTAAAAATATTTATTTGAATATAAAATTGAAAATGATTACATAGACCCTTCTTTCAAAGTGACTAGTAAAAGTGACATTAGGAATATATGCCATTCTTACTTTATGGCTTCCATCTGGGGCTTACTCTTTATAGCTAGTTTGGAACTTTAAAGTGTAGATTATTCTAAATGAAAATTTCTGTGATGCTGAGAGCCAACAGTACCACCACTGTGATATACCCCAAACATTAGGTTAAAAATTTCTATTATTTCTTCCTAATCATGATTTTGAATGGGAATGAGGTTAGGTATAGTTTGAGAGGTGTAGTAGAAGCAGTAGACTGAGAACTGGAGCTAAACAGTCACTTCAGAGCCTCTGAATGATCCAAGCCAAGACTGTTGATGTATTGACCATTTGTTCTTTGCTATTATTACTAGTACTCTTCTCTGAACTTTTTAGAATTTGTTTATTGTTTTTATTCTTCTGCCTTATCTCTGCTGCTCTCACGACACTGATAGAACTTCACCCATTATACAGAAAGTTGAAGTGAATATGCCTTTTTTTTTTTTTTTTTTTTTTTTTCGGTCTTTTTGAGATAGGGCCTTCCCAGCTGTCCTGGAACTCACTATGTAGACCAGTCTGGCCTTGAACTCACAGAGATCCGCTTGCCTCTGCCTCCCAAGTGCTGAGATTAAAAGCATGTACCACTATGCCCGGCTATGAATATGCATTTTTATAGAACTTTTTGCAAACATAAGCATTGCTAATTTAGTACTTCCTATTGAGCACAACTAACATAATATTTAATAGCTTTCATTTGGCTTTATGGAGTGAATAGTATATTAGTAGTATTAGTATTCTAGAATTATTAATTATACTAGAGAATTTGGTTCCTGTTGGAATTGTTTCCTGAGCATTTGTCTGCCTTTTCCACATTGTTGCTTTGTGCTAAAGTGTATATATTTTGGCTTGTATCAGGGGAATCTTTAGCCATATCTTGAATCATATGTTTAGCAGCTAGTGTGGTTTTGTTTGGTTGACTTTTTTGATTTTTGGTGTTTTTTTCTCAGCAGTGTAGCACCTGAACTGGCCTTGTTTTATAGTAATGGGCTCTCAAGTGCTAGGATTAGAAATATGTCCTGCAGTTCCCAGCTAGTGGGTTTTTTAAATATGTGGTATATATTAATAGACACTTTTCCCACTAAATCCTAGGCATTTCAATTATCTGGAATGTGAAAGGTTTTTGTTTGTTTTTAGGGAAAATGGAGCTGATAGTATCTTGGACCTTGGATTATTAGATTCCTCAGAAAAGGTACAGGTAAGGTGTGTGTGTGTGTGTGTGTGTGTGTGTGTGTGTGTGTGTGAGAGAGAGAGAGAGAGAGAGAGAGACAGAGAGACAGAGAGAATAAATACTTAGAAAAATTAAGGGAGGAGGAAAGGAGGACTTAGCTGTCTTTATAAATAAAATGCATGATTGCCATACCTAAAGAGAAACAAAGATAAGATACATGGTTGTAATATACATAATCAAATAAGAAAATTGGTTTGCTTAGTGATCACTGTAACCCTAGTCACTGGCTATTTCTGCTTGAGTGTAGACTGAAGCTTTAGTTTGGAAGTAGTGAACTGAATGGCAGAGGAAATGGAGAAACTTAGGACCTATTCCTTAGAAATTGTTCCTCAAGGACGTAGCTAGTGCCAAAGATACAGAGAAAGCACAGTGTATTATGGGATAGCAATAAGGGAGCCTTTTGAGGCATATGATGTTTTGTTGCTTGTATGTATTTCATAAGCTTCTAGTGTTAGTCAAGAGGAGCAAACCCACTACAATCTCTTTAATTGGTTACAATAAAAAAAAATTAGTGTAAAATACAAAAGGAACTACCTATGAATTCTGAAAAAAATAAACAGTAGCACACAGAGTTTGGAAAAGGAAGTCAAATTTGAACAATGACCAGTATACCATCTTTTCAGGTAGGAGGGTAATGCTGATCCTGGTTATTCTGTCTTACTGGAAAGACAACAAAGGCTGTGAGAATTAAACTGCTTGTGAATCACTGCTAAGTATCCCAAGTGGTGCACATGTACCAAACACCTAAATAGCATAATTACAGGTTTGAAAACTTCATTGGCATTTTTAATACCTGTTCTGTTAAAGCCCCCACCCCTTAAGCCAAAAAAGGTGTATAATTTTAATACAACCCAGAGCTTCACAACTTAACATTCAAATTGTCTAAGATGCAAATCTTTGTAAGTTCCAGTATTGCTCAACATAGAAAGAACCAGGAAAGGCTAACTGACTCTCCTCAGAAAGCAACCAGTAGATGCTGAGAGAGTTTTCAACAGAGAAACAAGTTTTCACAGAAGAGCCAAACTAGTTTTTTTCAAAAAAAAAAAAAGTTATTATTTTTATATTATGTGTGTGAGTGTGTTGCCTGCATATATGTAAGTACACCATGTGCATGCAATGCCTGAAGAAGCCAGAAGAGGATGTCAGATCCCTTGGACCTGGAGTTATGAATGGTTGTTAGTTGCTATGTGGGTTCTGGGAATTAGGTCCTCTGGGAGAACAGCAAGTGCCATTAACCACTGACTGAGCCATCTCTCCAGCCTCCCAAATGAGTGTTTAGAAGTATAATCTCCGAAAGACAAAATTAGTCACTGTATCAGGTCAATAACAATGACTACAACAGGTGGGAAAAAATTAAAACAAAAGAATTGTCTCAGGGATTATGGGACAATATCAAAAAGATCTTAATAGTATTGATGTCTTTGGAGTACTCAGAGAAATAGGAAAAAGAAATTGTTCTAGAAAAACTAATTGAAGAAATAATGCCTAAAGAAATGGAATTCTATGTAAGGTATAAGTTCAAGGTCAGTGAACTTTGTACAGACTAAACTAGACAGTAAAAGAAAACTGTCTAGATAACATTATACTCAAACTGGTAAACATAATGAAATATTGTTCAAAGCAGCCACATCATGGTGTCTGATGTATAGAGAATCAGTGATTTGAAAACAGCGAATTTTTTGCCAGAAACTTAGAGGCCAAGATAGTAGAACCTCATTAAAATGCTAAAAGAATTGTCAATCCAGAATTCTATGTTTAGCAAAAATATCTTCTAGGCATTAAGGTGAAAGACAGGATATGGAGTTTGAGTGGTTTTATTTGGTGTTTTGTTTGTCGTCTTTTGTTTTGAGGCAGGGTCTCACTGTAGCCCAGACTGACCTGGACATACTCAGGTGATCCTTCTATCTCAGCCTCCCAGTGCTGGGATTACAGATGTGCATCACTGTGTTTGATTTATATAGTGCTAGAGATCAACCCAGGGCTTCATGAATGCTAGGCAGGCACTCTTCAACTGAGCTGCAGCCCCAGCCCTGAATGGTTTTATTTGAATAATAGATGTTAAAACTTAATGTACACAAAGTTTTTGTATCGAAGTTCAGAAAAAGTGAAATGTTTACCTTTATTACTGTTATACACATAAGTATGAGTATTTTGCTTTCCTGACTTTGAATGACTTTCAAAGAACCAACTCATATATTTCATTTAAAAAAAATAAATCCAAGATCTTCTCTGATACTCTGTTATTAGGAAAATCGGAAGCGGCATGGCTCTAGTCGAAGTGTAGTAGATATGGATTTAGATGATACAGATGATGGTGATGACAATGCTCCTTTGTTTTACCAACCTGGAAAAAGAGGATTTTATACTCCAAGGCCTGGCAAAAACACAGAAGCGAGGTTGAATTGTTTCAGAAACATTGGCAGGTAAAATAACTAATCGTGATATTTGTATCTGGGGGCTTAGGGTTCTGGGGATTGGACCCAGAACTTCATCACATGCTAAACATGCTCTCTACCACTGAACTAACTCCCTTAGCCCCTAAACTTGCTATGTGGGCTCAGGCTGGCCTCAAACTCATGATTCTCCTGCTCATCCTTCCAGGGCTGTGGTATCCACCTGACTAAAAGTATATTACTTTCAAAATTGGATATGTACTTTATTTCATACTAGATAGAAATGAGGCTGTAGAAAATTTCTCAATATTCTTTATGTATATTCATGTATGCATATGCGGGACTACCTATTCTACAATTAGTTTTGAATTTAAATCATATTTCTGTTCTTATTTTTAGGATTCTTGGACTATGTCTGTTGCAAAATGAACTATGTCCTATCACATTGAATAGACATGTAATTAAAGTGTTGCTTGGTAGAAAAGTAAGTTTGATGAATATAACTGCTTTTACATTTGTAAAAATTTTTCTTTTGTAAAATAAATGATAGTATACTGTATAGCATCCACTTACTATTACATTTTAAGCATTATGGTCATTGTAAATCATTGTCAATTATTTAATGACAGGTAAATCCATCATATATGGGGAGATGGCATAGTAGAGTGGGCAACAAGAGTTATGATTGGTTGCTGACATACTTAGATCCTGTTGACGATAAATTCTCTGACACTTGCAGTATATTTATTTATAAAGTAGCAATAATACCAGCTTTGTGTGCTTGGCAAATAGAACTTGATAAATTTAATCCACTGTCATTAGTTGTCACAGTACAGTAGAGGGTAGAAATAGTTTTGAAAACAACATTCCAACTTGAAAAATAAAGAAGTACCACATAGGGGCAAAAGAATGTAAGAAAATAAAGCACAACATACTTGATATTTGTTTATCTGTTTGGGTGATGGAATTAGCTTATTTTCTCTATGTCTAATCTGAGAGCCTGGTGAGAACCTCTTAAAATTATTACTAATTATCCAGCTTTTGGGTTAAAGTGTTCTAAAGACACTATAAAAGTGATTGACATGAAATAATGAATATCAAAGTCTTTTGGAGATGCTACATCACAGATTTGATGAAAATTAGCATTGTTAAGCTGTTGTCTTCTAATTCCCCCTTTGGATTTTTGTTAGCACATGTTAGTTATGTTTTAGGTTTTATTTATGGCATTTTCATATTGTACATAATGTATTTCAAGTCCACCCCCCCCCCCATTACTCTCTTTTGTCCCCTTCCTACTCCCTCCATCCTATTCTTCTGCTTTCATGCCCTTTGTATTTGAGGTCATTAGGGTTATTACAAAAGCATGGGCACTTGACCAGTGAGTACACCACTGAAGAAAACAGTCTGTGCCCTCCCTCCCCATCAACCATTAATATATATTACCAGTCTTAGCCAGGTAATCAAGTTGCGTGAACTCAATAGTTCAACAGCCTGTCATACTCCAAAGTGAGCTTTCCACACCAGTGACCCAACCTTTCTCCAGCTCTTACATCCCCCACTCCCGTCCCCCACTTTTATGATGCTCCCTAAGCCTTTGACGAAGTGACATAGATGTCCATTTATTCTCAGTACTTTGACCAGTTAGTAGTCTGTAGTCACACCACTGCAAAAATGCTTTTAAACTGTGGCCACATTTAATTTTTAACGTATTCCAGCAAAAATTATCTTGTGCAAAGAACTTGATTCAAAAACCAAAGTCTCAAAACAAAATTACTAATATATTGAGTCTCTTAACAAGATTTAATGAGTAGCTCAGGTGATCACGTAGAATTCAGTTTAATTCAATGATATAACCTTGTGTAAGTTATCAGTTTCTTTGAGCATTCAGACTTACCACTTATTTAATAACCTATATTGTATGTTTACTATCAAGAGAATATGGAATATTTAGTTCAGAATCAGCTGCTGCATATAATCAGTGTTCTGCAAATAGTGCTTCTTTCCCCAATACATTATATTTGAAACTTAGTTTTTAAAATGTAAGAGATGGCTCAGTGCTTAAGAACGCTTACTACTCTTGCAGAGGACCTGGGCTTGGTTCCCAACACCCACATGGCAGCTAATAACCATCTGTGACTCCAAGTTCAGGGGATCCAGTGCAGCTCTTCTGGCTTCCAAGGGCATTGCCTGACATGGGTGCATTTACATACATGTAGACAAAACATTTATACACATCATAAAATAAATAAAATATTTTTAAAAAATAAAGCATGCTATTGGATCTGCCCCCCCAATGTTGTCAAAGCCAAATGTTAAATTTTATCTCTTTAAAGCAGTTGTATATATTTTGACCATGTATTTTTAAATTAGATGAAATTAGGGCTGGGATATAGCTCAGTGGTAGAGCACTTGCCTAGCATGCAGGAGGTCCTTGGTTCAATCCCCAGCACTGCCCCTCCCCCTCAAAGATAAGATTAGAGGTTTTAACTTACTATTGGGTTGAGCAAAGCTATTTCTTTTTAAATTGAGTTTCATATGATTGTTTTCTTAGGTCAACTGGCATGATTTTGCTTTTTTTGACCCTGTAATGTATGAAAGTTTGCGACAACTAATCCTCGCGTCTCAGAGTTCAGATGCTGATGCTGTTTTCTCAGCAATGGATTTGGCATTTGCAATTGACCTATGTAAAGAAGAGGGTGGAGGACAGGTAAAACAGATACATGGTTTTCTGATTTTGGAAAGAGAATTGAGTTACTTTGTTGTACTTGCTTTGTAAAGAACAATTTAGTTAGGGACCCAGAGAGAGACTGATAACAGCTGTGCATGTACACGTAAGTGACATGAGCAGAGTAATGGGATTAGCAATTACTGAGACAGGCTGAGACACAAGGATTTTTGTACTTAAGCCTAGAATGTTGGTGTTTTTCAGATATTTGTCAGATAAAGATTGATCTTTAACTTCTAAAGTTCTAGAAGATAAAAGTTTTTGTGAACTCAGTAGTTCAACAGCCTGTCATGCGCCAAGGTGAACTGTCATTGTTGCTTTGTCAAAATTGCTTTTAAATATCACTGCTGAATTTTTCACAGGTTGAACTCATTCCGAATGGTGTAAATATACCAGTCACTCCTCAGAATGTATATGAGTATGTGAGGAAATATGCAGAACACAGAATGTTGGTGGTTGCAGAACAGCCATTGCATGTAAGTATTTTCTAAAAGTGGTTATGCTATGTGATGAAGCTATAAACTAGCCCTACATTCAGCTCGTCTTCAAAAAGCCAAAATCTTCACACTAAAATCATTTAATTTACTGAAAAATTACAACTAAACTCGAGAGCCCAGACCAAGTACTTGTTTTCTTTTGGATGTAACTATTGGAAAAACTGTAATCATCAGAAAGTAGCTTTGGTGAATAAAGGCTTGAAAAGGGGCCTGTGGGGCCGAAATGTAGTTCTTTTAAGCATCTTGCCACCACCCATATCCTAATCTAAATTAAAAGGATTCATTGGGGGCTGGGGAGGTAGCTTAGCTGTTAAGAGCACTGGCTGCTCTTGCAAAAGACCCAGGGTTCAGTTCCCAGCACCCATTTGATGGCTAACAACTGTCAGTAACTCCAATTCCAGGGAATCTGATGCTCTCTTCAGGTCTCCACAGGCACTACACAACCATGGTGTACTTAACTTACATGCAAATATGATATATTAGGCAGAGTGTGGAGGAATTCCAGGTGCAAGCTTCTGGTGTTCTCAGCAAGGCAGGGCAAAGGCTGTCACAGACAATATACTTCTCCAGCAGCAAAATATATCGGCGTGTGTGCAAGTTTGCTTAGGGAAGCCTGAGTCAGAGCCACAGTTTTTTTTTTGGTGGCTAGTCCTGCAAGAGTTTTCTGCCTGCACAGTCAGCCATGATGACTGAAATATCAGAGTAAAGCTTGTGCTTTCATTATATTTTTTACACAGATAGTGTGGGCTAGTGCTTACCTGGAAGGTTCATTACTGTAGGACAGAATGGAGGGAATATTCCAAACACAAAGTTCTCAGACAACAGCCAAGGACCAGGCCTGCTCTGAAGAGTGGTGGAGATCCTTGTGGAGTTGCACTGAGTTCAAGTCGTTGTTCCCTTCTCTTCTCGCTGCATGACTTAATGCCTTTGTTCGTTGTTTCCCTCCCCTGCAAAATGAGGTTAAAATTTAAAAATTAATACATGTAAGGAATTTGGAACAATTCTTGGCACATGGTAATTTTTCAGTATATATCTAGATTTAGAGCTTGAGTTTGGGAGGTTTGTTGTCCTTATAATGCTGGAATGCTGAAAGGATAGCGCTTTGTCAGGCTGACGGCTCTGCTTATCTAAGCACATGCCTGTTTGTTATTAAAGTAATTTGAAAAATAATTTTAGTTATCTACTGGTAGGATGCATATTAACTTCATTTCTCTTTGGTTTAGGGAACTAACAATCTTAGAGTCTGCTGCTAAAATTAGACGGTGGGCTTTAATAATGTAACTAAATGCCATTTGGAAAATAAAGCACTGATTATAAATTTTCAAATTCTCCAGGCAATGAGGAAAGGTCTGCTAGACGTGCTTCCAAAAAATTCATTAGAAGATTTAACAGCAGAAGATTTTAGGCTTTTGGTAAATGGTTGTGGTGAAGTTAATGTGCAAATGCTGATCAGTTTCACCTCTTTCAATGATGAATCAGGTAGGAACTTTTAAAGATTTTATTTAAAGAATAAACTATCTTGAGAGCTTAGTTGGTATTTTCTGAATTTCTGGAATTTAGAGCATATTTCTCAAGCCCTTTAAAATAGTTTAAAATTTTCAGTATTACTTTTGAAGGTATGATTGAACTAAATTTAATATTTTGGTAGCTTATGTTATTATTTTGATATTTTTTTTTTAAAAATGTGTTTTTAAGACTATATAGTTCAACCAGGTGTGTTTGGCACACACATGTAATCCCAACATTTGGGACACTTAGGCAGGAGGAAAATCCAGTTTTGAGGCCAGCTTCAAGTATGTACTTGAGACCTTACCTCAAAAACAAAATACATACACAGATCCCAGATTTTTAAAAAAGAAGAATATATGGTTTAGAAGAATACAGTAAATTGTTTGTGGTGAGAAAATAATTTACATATGTGCTGGATAAAAAAAAAGTACATATTTTGTTTTATAGACTTTCAAAGAATTCATTGCAAATCTAGAAGAAAAAGTGGTGACACTCTTTGGTGAATAAGCTTTATCTCCATGTTTCATTTGCCCTGCAATTTTTAAGTTTCCTTTTATTATTATTATTTTAGTCCTTTAGGAATAGTTTTTAGCTGTTCCTATACAGTAAAACAGTAGAAGCCGTAAAATGTTCACACTGAAAAGATTTTATCTATAGTCCAAGATGACTACATGCATGAATATATCAATTTTGATCTTTTTTTTTTTTTTTCTGTTTTGTATGTGACCTCTACCAACTTCAGAAAATTTAAATTGATAATTTCTTTTTCTTTATGCTTAGTAATTTTTTATTATTATTATTATTTTTTAATCTTTTTGAGACAGGGTCTCCCCGCAGCCCCAGCTGGCCTGGAACTCACTATGTAGACTAGGCTGGGCTTGAACTCACAGAGATCTTCCTGCCTTCTGCCTCCCAAGTGCAGGGATTAAAGGCGTGCACCACCACTCCTGGCTATGCTTAGTAATTAATAGGCTGTTATATAATGGGTTTTGTGTCACTTTTTAATATCAGTACTTAGAAGAATAATTTGTCTTATTTACAAATCAAAAATGGTAAGGGGGTGTGTAGAACCAATATATCTAAGGACACCTATCTAAAACTACTCAGATCACCACTGTGTGCATCATCTGTAAACTTTTTAGAAATAGACTCTGGTGTCCCTTTCTCCCATCTCTAGAGTCTGCATTTTACAAGATCTCATGTGGTTTATAAACTCATTAATTTGAGATGTACTGATTAAGGTCACATGAGAAGAATCATGATTAAAAGATAAGTTTAAGGTTATGTGGTTATCAGGTTTGATGATGACAATTCATTTTTCTTATTCTGGTCACCTGGAGTCAGGACTGCCTTATTAATTACAAAGGTTTTACAGTATGCAAATGGCTCTAATTTTCTATATTACAAGTTAGACTTAAGTTTTAAGTAAATTTGATTTTGTATCTCTGTTCATGTAAGAACTTTAGAAATAGTGAAAAGATGTAGCATCTAATATAAGACATTGAATTTATATTTTTAGGAGAAAATGCTGAGAAGCTCCTGCAGTTCAAACGTTGGTTTTGGTCAATAGTAGAAAAAATGAGCATGACAGAGCGGCAGGATCTTGTAAGTTAAAAGTTTCATGAAATATGTAGAACAGAATACAATAGCTTTTTGGTGGGTTTGTGGTTTTTTTGTTTTGTTCTCCTTGGTTTGGTTTGGGGGGGTGGATGGGTGGGTATTGAACCCAGGGTCTCAGGTGTGTGAGCATTCACTTTACCACTAAGCTATATACCCTAACCCCTAATTCTAAATATGGTAGCCTTTTGCTTTAAGGTTGTAATGGTTGGTAATTTTAATTTTGGGTAGGGAAATTATAATAGGGCAGAAATAGTGTTTCTTTAATTTTTTCCACTCTTAATGGAAACCTATGTCTAGCCTCAGGTATACCCATAACCAGATCAACTTGCTTTTTAATCTTGAAAGGCAATCTGCTTCAAATATTGTTGTAGAAATTCAGTGTTATTCTTTATCCATTCCCAAAGATCCTTTCTACACACATTCCTCATGATTTGCTGAGACATTTTCTGTATAAGCGTTTTGCCTGCACTGCATGTATATATGTGCACATGTGGGTACGTGGTGCCCTTGGAGGCCAGAAGAGAGCACAGATTCCCCTGCAACTGGAGTTGTGAGCTTCTATGTGGGTGGTGCTAGGAATCGACCCTCTGCAAGAGCAGCAAGTACTCATGACTGCTAAGCCATCTCTCCAGCCCCAGCCCCAGCCCTAGCCCAAGAATTCTTGCATTTAACATTCTGAAGTTTTTACGTGGTAAGAAAGATTCTTCAGCAGAGCTAGCTCTTCTCAGCATCAGTTCTTGGCTTAGTTATCCTGGTAATTTGACTTGGGTCGTTCCTCAGATGGGTTCTTTTCCCAAGCTTGTGGCCCCCAAAATGTCTCCGTTGGTTTTTGGTTCTCCTAAATGGTTTCCTTGGGTTTGACTACTTGCTGTCAGTTTTTAAATTTGGGCACCTTGTTTCTCTAAGACAAGATCCATATAAATTTTTTAAGACCTATTAGCACCAGAAATTATTCTCTATAATTTTCTGATCTTTTAAAAATACTACATCTTTAATCAAGTTAGCTAAGTTAATCAAATGTTACTACTGAAAGAAAAATTTCCTAACTACTGACAGTTAGAATAAAGAAAATTTCCTTCAGTTAGGGCTTTAAAATGCCTTACCCACAGCTTTAATTTAAATTGTGGGCTTTACTTTAAATGCTTATTGAAAAATTCACTTTCAGGGTTTAAGCAACATAAAAGCCATTCTTTTTACTTTTTCCCTTTTGGGAGGTGATCTGTCACAAATTATTGGTGGACCTTGAAGCACATAAAAATAATAGGCTTTCTAGTTCTCCCGTGAATTATTATTCCTGCAAATAATAAAAACTATTGAATAAGAACCACTAGTTTATTTCCATCTTAGAAGTCTGCCACTATTTTTTCTAACATCTTAAAAGACTACCTGCCTTGGTGGACTAATAGTCATTCTTGGAGAAACTTATAAGCTTTTTCTTACCTATAAAATGAGTGGCTTGGACCAGCTTTGTCCCTAGTTCTTTGAAGATTTTGTAGATTAGTACTTAAAAGAGCATTGTGTTTTTTTCTATTTGCTTTTTAGCATTCTTCGTGAGGTTTCTTATGCAATTATGTTTTGCTTTAATACACTTATTTTTTTCTGGGGCTGGAGAGATGGCTCAGCAGTTAAGAGCACAGGCTGCTCTTTCTTGCAGAGGATCCAACTTTGATTCCTAGCACCCACATGGCGGCTAACACCTCCTTCTGACCTCCTTGGGCGATGAGACGAGTGCACCTACCTCTGTTGCAGGCAATACACTTATACACATAAAATTAAAATAGTAAGTTAAAAAAATATTTTTCCTTCAGAGATAAATGCAGTCACAGAAGAGTTTTACATCAATGAATGTATTGACGGATGGATCAGTGAGACGTGTTTTATATTCATAAAAATACTCAGAAGGCATGGTATATTTAAGTAACTAAAATAGAGTAAGTTAGCACTTTGTGTTGTACAAATAGATGTGTCATAAAACACCATATGACTTATTGCCTGATATTCCCCGATATTTAATTACTATTATAAAATTAGCTATATCATAATTAGCATTAATAATGCATTTTTTGTTAGTGAATAAAATACAAAATAATTTTTTCAGATAACCAGTGGGAGTGTTCTATTCCATCTTTTGCTTTGAAGCATGTGTTCTTTTTCTACTAATAGACACCTTAGAGAGTTTAGTTATAAAAAGACCCTTAGAGATTGTCTGGCCCAGTAGCTTTATGTTAATAGATGAGAAAAGTGAAACCTGAGTGTGTTACTGTAAAACAAGAACAAAGACAAAATGTAGTGTGAGACTTGTTTCCCCTTCAGCCCTGAATATACTGCTTTAAAACATCTAGTTTGCTGAGGTATAATTAACCCTTCCCTTTTATCTTTTATTTCATTTTTTTTCTGTGTATGCGTGTATTGCCTGCATGTGGGTAAGTGCACCCGTGTCATGCAATGCCCACAGAGGTCAGAAGAGGCTGTTGGATCCCCTGGGACTGGAGTTACGGACAATGGTTAGCAGCCTTGTGCATGCTGGGATTCGAACTTGGGTCTTCTGCAAGAACAACCAATGTTCTTAACTGCTGAGCCATCTCTCCAGCCCCCTCATCCTTCCCTTTTAATACAAGAAAATAATTTTAAAACTAATAGGGTATTATTTTAAAACTAGGTTTTAAACATCAGAATGGAATTATGTTGCCAGAGTTAAGGTTGACTATTAACCTATAAAAGCCAAAGTTACAATTATGTCTTTGTTTAGGTTTACTTTTGGACATCAAGCCCATCCTTGCCAGCCAGTGAAGAAGGATTTCAGCCTATGCCTTCAATCACAATAAGACCACCAGATGACCAACATCTTCCTACTGCAAACACTTGTATTTCTCGACTTTATGTCCCACTCTATTCCTCTAAACAGATTCTCAAACAAAAATTACTACTTGCCATTAAGACCAAGAATTTTGGTTTTGTGTAGAGTATTAAAAAGTGTGTATTGCTGTGTAATATTACTAGCTAATTTTGTAGATTTTTTTTTTCCATTTGTCTATAAAAGTTTATGGAAGTTAATGCTGTCATATCCCCCCTGGTGGTACCTTAAAGAGATTAAATGCAAACATTCCTTACTGAGTTTGTAGCTTAAAGGCCTGAGAAGCACTAGCACCATTGTCTGTAATGGCTTGCTAGTCACCAACTTCTAGGTCTAACCCCAGCCAAAGATGACAGCAGAACAACATAATTTACACTGTGATTAATCTTTTTTGCTGAGGGGGAAAATGTAAAATGTTCTGAAAACTTCACTGCTGCCTTTGTGGAAAGTGTTTCAGCAAAGGTTCTTGTATAGAGGGAATAGGGAATTTCAAAATAAAAAATTAAGTATGTTCTGTGTTTCCATTTTAACTTTTTTATGGTGTTTAATTTGTGGTTGGCTACAATAGTGTATCATGTATATGGAACTTGTAAAAAGTTCTTGACATTCAGATGTTAGAGATGAAACCACTTATTACCATAAAAACCACTTTTATTGCAGTTTATTTCAGCTGCACTGAGGTCTAGGATATTAAAATGATCATCACTAATATTTTGCATGCAATTTGTTCATTTGAGTGAGGGCACTTTTTCTGTACATACGATGGGGCCAGTGCACAGTAGTCCACCATCACCGTGTTTTCTTTTGTATCCCTATTTCAGTGCAGTCAGAAGGTTATTGCACTTCAGTTCTAACTAGACATTTGTATGGCAGTATTTCAGTTATGTATACTCAGCCTGGGCACTTTCTGATAACTGTAAAATGTTTTATAAGATCATGATTATTGAAAATACATTTTGGAAAATTTTAAATGTTCTTGAGCAGCCTAACTACTTTTGTATCTAGCCTTTTTAAAATTAACTTGTTACATTTTACTTTTTTAAATAAATTACAGAAGAAATGTCAAGTAACGTTGAAGAAACAGTTTTTATTTATGTAGTTGTGCATTTTAAAACTAAGGACAATATACTGACATAGTTATTTACATAAAATTTTTGATTTAAAGAATTTAAAAGTTTATATACATATGGACTATAAGAAAGAAAAGAGAATCAGTCCACATTTTACAGTTAGCAGAGAATCCTAAGTGGCGTTCAGCCAGGCCCTTTCTTTTTACAAGTGAAAGAAGTGAAGTGTGACCACTGCTTGGTGTAGGAGGTTAATTTACTTAAAACTTAGGCCCACAGGTTCTTTTTTTGATGACTCATTAACTATGTAGTCTAGGACCAATATCCTTAAATTTTTGTGCTTTTAGCAATTTTATTCAGTGGGATAATAAGGAACACTAAGTCCGTAACAGGACTCAACCTAACCACTTTATATATTAAAAATGAGAGACAGTCTCTGAACTCTAACCTATCCTTTCAATTTCTGTACAGGTCTTCTGGCCCTGGAAATAGTTTTCATGTTTAATTAAAGGCACTGTGATTTTATTTATATAACCTTCTTTAAAAGACTGAACCACATGATATTCTCAACCCTGTTGACACTAAAGATACTGTAAACTGAATGACAATAGTGAAGCTCATTGTATTACTTAAAGCTTACACACCACCACACTGTATTAGATGTGTGTAAATTAGCCAAAATGAGGCACTGGTTGTTAATGTCTAAATACTATTTCTGAATAAATGAAGTAGTAATCAGGTTAAGAACTGATTAGCACCCATGTGTTCGAAAGATAACAAAACATTTATCATCACCATAACCCTTGTATGCACATGATGGCTTGATACAGCATTAAATGACAACAAAGTAGATAGAAATAGGAGGCTTGAGGCCTTAATTGTAAACTTATTTTAAATAGTTATGAAAGAATTAAATATTTAAAGTAATGCAAAATGTCTGAGGTCTTCCTAAATCAAGATTTTGGTCAAAATGCTTTTAGTAATATTAAAAGCAAAATGAGTTTTTTTTTTCCTTTAGCATAAAATGTTTCTAAATGTAAAATAAAATAATATAAAAATAAAATTCTCTTTTGATCTCATTTAGTGATTAAATCAGATAGAACTTGAAACAAATTTAGCAAAAGAAGACCAAGAATGAACTTTACTGAGGCTTTCAGTTTTGCTCCTTCTCATTTTGTCCTAAACCATATGAATATCAGGATGGCCCAGTATAAGGGTTTCCTGGAGTAGGCTTGAGTTTCAGGCTCAAACTAAAGTTGAGATCTTGAGGCAGTAATTCTCATGCTTTTATATGCCAGAGATTTACTTGCAGTATGTTAATGCAGATTCCTAAGCATTGTTCTTAGTCACTTTTCTGATTCAGCAAATGGGGGCAACCAGAACACTTCCTCTCTTCACAGAGCATCCAAGTGAATGCCAAAACTCATGAATATAGATCCTTCTGTTGGAAGGTTTACTTAGAGCCAAACCCTTCCTATTTAAAAAAGAATCTATGAACCGGGTGTGGTGGTGCACGCCTTTAATCCCAGCACTTGGGAGGCGGAGGCAGGTGGATCTCTGTGCATTCAAGGCCAGCCTGGTCTACATAGTGAGTTCCAGGACAGCTGGGGCTACAGGGAGACGCTATCTCAAAAAGACCACCACCACCACCAACAACAACAAAAATCAAATCTTCAGCAGAACATGGTGGCCCACACCTATGATCAGCACTTGGGAGTCAGAAGCAAGAGTATCAGGAGTTCAAAGTCATCTTCAGCTACACAGAGAATTCAAGGAGATCAAGAAAAAAGAAACATCTATGGAAAAGTACAACTTTTGATCAATCCCTGTTCTTTCTCCTGATAAGGGCTGGTTGGAAGTGCCTTTAATGGATTGCCTGGGTAGTGACTGAAAATATTTTCAGTGTTTACATCAACCTAAGTAGGCATGAACATACAGATAAAATTCTTAAATACCATTCAATTTGTATACAAATTAACGTGACTTATTCACTTAAAGATACACACACACACACACACATATATACACAGATAATTTTATATAAAAATATATGTGCAAAGTCCCTATGTTACCTTGCTTAAAATTCAAAAACAGTAGATTGCTAATCACAGCATTACCTTTTTCATTAATTTTACTGAGTACTTATTTTGTGCCAAGCACTTCCTCAAGTGCTTTACATCTCATTACTGCGTTCGGGAAACTGATTTGGTGAAGTTTTACATCTATTAAGTGCTAAACTGTTAAGTTATATCACAGGCATTTTAGAGTTTGCATTCCTAACACTGGACTGTAGTATTTTGTGGGAGATATGATGATTACATGCAGCTAAGTTCATCATAGAATAATAAAGTGTGCTAAGAAGAGTGTGGCCACATTATTTTTAGTCTGGTACCTAAAAAGCAGTGCTTCTGGGGTTGGAGAGATAGCTCAGTGATTAATAGAGGACCCCAAGTTTTGATCCCCATTACCAACATGGTCACTAACAACCATCCATAACTCCAGTTCTAGAGGATCTGACACCCTCTCTGACCTCTGTAGGCATTTCATGACACAGGTGCACTTATACACATGCAGGTAATGCACTCATAAGAAATAATTAAAAATTTTTGGTCTCCTTGAGATGGGGTCTCCCTGTAGCTCCAGCTGGCCTGGAACTTGCTATGTAAACCAGATTGGCCTTAAACTCACAAAGATTCACCTGCATGTACCTCCAGAGTGCTGGGATAAAAATATTTTTTAAAAAAGCGGTGATTCAGGCTGGCTGTGGTGGTGCATGCCTTTAATCCCAGCACTTGGGGGGCAGATGCAGGTGGCTCTTTGTGAGTTCGAGGCCAGCCTGGTGTACATAGTTCCAGGACAGCTGGGGCTACAAGGAGTCCCTGTCTCAAAAAGACTGAAAAAAAAAAAAAAAATTCATAAGCACCGGACTTGGGTCTTCAGTAATTTTTCCTAAAGGTAACTAGAACTCTGAAGAGGTAGAGATTAACCAAAATCAACCATGTTATCTACCTTTAAGTTCAAATGTCTTACAATGAAAAACACATAATTAAAATCATTAATTTTTTTGGTGTTGCTTTAAGTTTTCTTCCTAAGGTTTAAAGGGCTGCACACTCTAAAAGAGCAAATGTCTGAGCTGGTGAGATGGCTTAGTGGGTAAAGGTGCTTGCCACCAAGCTTGAGGACCTGAGTTTGATCCCTGGTATCTACATGGTAGGACAGAGTGGATTCTATTGTTGTCCTCTAATCACTACATGTACACTCACATGGGCACACGCATAAATGTAATAATAAAAAAGTAAATACCTGGGCTGGAGAGGTGGCTCCTCAGTTAAGAGCACTGACTGCTTTTGCAAAGGACCCAGGTTCAATTCCCAGCACCCACATGAAGGCTACAAACTCCTTAACTCGAGTTCCAGGGGAATCTGATGCCCTTTTCTGACCGCAGCATTGCATAACATGGGTGCACTTACATGCAGGCAATACACTCATACACATAAAAATATTAAATATGTTAGCTGGGCATGGTGGCACACACCTGTAATCCCAGTACTTGGGAGGCAGAGCGCAGGCGGATCTCTGAGTTCAAGGCCAGCCTGGTCTATATAGTGAGTTCCAGGACAGCTGGGGCTACAGGGAGACCCTACTTCAAAAAGACCAAAAAAAAAGTAAATATGGATAAAATAATTTCCTGAATGCTTTTTACAGTGTTTCTAGTTAGTATAACCTTAAGTCAACAGGCGTATTATTTTCCTATGACACAACTTACAGAAGGAAGAGTTTGTTGGGTTTGATGGTTCCAGAGAGATATGAGTCCATCATGGTATGGAAGCATGGTGGTAGAGGCCACTGAACCAGAAAGCTGGGTACTCACAGGAAGAAGAAAGGACAAACTAAAAGTGGAGCAAGGCTGTGAATTGTCAAAGTCCTAGACCTCCCAAACAGCACCACCAACTGGGGCCAAGTATTGAGATACTTGGTGCCTATGGCAGATATTCTCTTTTAATCTGCAGTCACCGCCAGCAGCAGCCGTGCCTCCGTTCTCATGGGTGCCACTCCTTTGTTCTCATGGGTGTCAAGGCTGCTCCTCTGCTCGCCCAGGGCTGAGGCCGCTCTTCTGCTAGCCTTGTGCTGCCTCCTGTTGTCGCTACTTCTGCCGGGTCCCAGACCCCAGGGCTGGTGAGGAGACTGTGTCAGCGGAACCACATTCAGACACAGGAGACCAGGTTCAGTGACACAGGTCTGGTTTATTGCAGGAAGGCACAAGCTTATATAGGGGTAATGGTCCAAACACAGCACAGCAAGTAGGATACCTTATTAGCATAACAGACTTTAGCGTCCTATTAGCATAACAGACTTAACGTCCTATCACAGAATAGCAGGTAGGATGCCTCATTAGCATAATGGGTTTCAGATTACAGAGCCTGGGTTCCTGGAAACCATGTGACGCTGACTGTTGCAATATCTAAGTGTTTCAATTTTGGAATTCCAAGGGTGGTGATTAGGGAGTGGTGAGCTCTAGGCATCAGTCTCATGATCTGCCAATGGGAGGAAATGTCACAAGGCGTTCCTTGTGGCTCCAGCAGTAGGGCTGTTGCCTCGGGCCTGCTGTATGCTGTCAATAAGACTTTGACCCTAGGCTCAAGCCTGTCTCCCACAATCCACCATCTTCCACTCTGGTCCCCAAAGGCCCATGGTCGGTCAGGTGCATTTAGTCTAGCTTAAAAAGTCCCCATAGTCTTTAACAGTCTCAACACTGTTCCAAAGTCCAATGTCCAAAGTGTTTTCTAAGCCTCAAGGCAATCTCTTTAACTGTGACCTCCTGCAAAAGCAAAAAGCAAATTATATACTTCAACATAACTGTGGCAAAGAATACACATTTCCATTCTAAAAGGGAGAAATGGAAGCACAGTAAGGAAATATGGGGCTAAAACAAGGCCTACAGCCATCCTGTAATTCTATGCCCAGTGTCTGGGACTTTAGTTCCAAAAGGCTTAGATGCCTCAGCCCCCCAAACTTTGCTATCTGCAACATCCATCACTACATTGGGTTGATACCACTGCTGGTATTATACAGCTCTCCTTGGCAGATGTCTGAGGCTCTCACATCTCCAACATCTTGGGGTCTCCATTGCCAACAAGGCTTGACTGACCTTCACAGTTTTACATAATGGCCTCTCAGGGTCTTCTCACTGGGACTCCCCAGCCATACAGTGCATAGCTTCAGAGGCTTTCTGAAACCACAGAATTGATGACTACCTCACTCGTACATCTTACCTCTAAAGTCAGCAACATATGAACCAAATTTCCAAGTTTAGCTGCCATCTTGGGATGGGCCATGGCCCCCTTCATCCAATTACCAAGAACTTTTGTATTTTGTGATTTTCTAGGAGTAGAAATATTCCTAAGACTTTCTCCTTTCACAGTTTGGAAGTTTACCTGGCTTAATGACTCTAATCTTAAGGGAGAGCCTTTCCCAGGACTCACCTTGGCTCTCTTGGTTGCAACATTAAGCTTCCACGTGCTCTCTTCAAACTGTACATTTAGTATTTCTGCCCCTCTTGCCCTTTTTCTTTGTAGATAGGCATAATATTCACCATCAATAGCCATGCCAAAGATTCAACAATAGACAGATTGTCTTGAAATTTCCTCTGACAGAGAAAGTCCATTACTTTTTAAATTTAGCCTCAGGCAAGTTGTTAAACCCTGCAAAAGCCACCAGATTAAGTCCTTACTTCAAATTCCCTTTAAAACATCTTGATCTGAACCCTTACTCTATTGGCCCATTAAGTTCTGCATTCAACTGCTTTTCTAGTCCAAAGTTCGAAAGTCTTCCACATTCCCACTTCTGTATTTACTTTTATGTGGCAGTGAGAAAACACCTTGAGCAAAGCAATTTGTACAAGGGATTTTATTGGATTTACATTACATCCAGAGGAATAAGATTTCATCATGGTATGGAGACATAGCAGCAGAGGTGGCCAGAGCAGAAAGCCGACACATCTTCAAACAGGCACAGGAGGCAGAGAGGGCAAGCCGGAGAGGGAGGAAGGTATAAACTCTCAAAGCCTATCCCCCAGTGACAGGCTTCCTTCAGCAACGCTGTCCTCCTAAACCTTGCAAATAGCACTGCCAACTGGGGCCAAGTATTTAAATACGTGGAGCCTGTAAAGGACAATAGTCTAGCCTTACTTTGGTGCAAGTAGGATCTCTTCAGGAAAACAACAACAAAAAAACAAAAATACCCAAAACCTATCAGACCAGTGTTATTTGTATTTACAAAACCAGTCAAGGGGAAGCCATGTGGATTTCAGCCAGCAAAGCCATAGTGGTGGGGTTGTCCAAGCCCTTAGGCCCCACATTCTGCCACCATTTGCCTTGAACACTGAACGTGGAGCTGTATACAGAATTTAATGTTTGTTATGTTAGGTTTTGGTCTGGTTTCTTCTTGCTGTTTTTCTATTCATTCCTTTTAGGATGAGCATGTTTACCTTGTCCCACTGGTTTATGTTGGAAATATATAATTTGTTTTCAGGATTTTAAAAAAATTATTGAAATTTTGTGTATTTAATACATAGAATCAGCTGTCTACCCCCTTCTCTCTTCCCCTTTGGCACCCCCTACACACACACACACACACACACACACACACACACACACACACACACACTGGAGTTCATACATTCTGTCATTTGTATTAAGGCCTATTATGAAAAGTTAGTGTCCCAAGAAGTCCCTCAATGCAAGTTCATCCACCAGGATTTAGTCAGCCTATCTAGAATCTCTCTTCAAGAAGATCAGCTCTTCCTCACCCAGTGGTGTTCAGCTGCCAATAATTCTTTGACCATGGTTGGGGCTTACTGTTCATTTCCACAGTTCTATACTGGGTTTTGTCTGCTTAACTTTGCATGGGTCTTGTGCATGCTGATACCATTGCTGTAGGTTTGTGTGAGAAGAGTCCCAGGCACTTATAGGACTATTTATGGTCATGCACCTCCTCCCTGGCTCGTACAATCTTTCTGCCCCCTCTTCCTCAATGGTCTCTAAGCCCTGGGTGGGTGGATCTCAATATAGGAGTCCTGTCCGAGGACACTCTGCAGACTTATTCTCTGTGTTTTGGCCATTTGTGACCTTTTGTGTTCTCAGGGCTCTGTTGCATGAGGGAGCTTCATTGATGAGACTTAAAAGATACATTAGTGTTCTCTTTATCCCTTGTTCTACATTCCATAAGCCTTATGTATAGAGGTTGCATCCTGGATGTGCTGCTTAGGCTTGGGCAACTCAGAGAATCTCTGTGTGTGACCAGTGGTGTACTCTGTACTAATTTCTGCCTGTTGAAAAAAAGCTACTTTGATGAGTGGTGATTGGGATACTTACCTGTAAATTTAAGGATCCATATTTTGCACATACTAAGAAATTACATTTATTTAGGGACATGAGAGCCTTGGGGTTTTTCTCTAAGACCTATGACCTCTCCAGCTATGTGTATTTGGCTAGGTTTACAGTACCAAAAATGAGTTTCCTCCCACTGAGTGGGCTTGATTTAAGCCCAATTAGGCAGCTGCTGATTACTCCCAAGATAAAAGTGCCACTACTGCACCAATGTTGTTTGCTGTGCTGGACATTGATGTGGATTTCAGGTCTTGAAGCTAAGGTTGGACCATCGATTGATGTTCTCCCTTAGCAGCTTGGGTAGTAGTCTCCAAAGATGTGAGAGCTAGCCTTGGAGGGAGGTGGCTTCCAGATCAGTTCCAGCTCCGTTGCTCCAAATCTTGAGTCCAAAGTATGTCCCGTCTTCAGCAATAGGATCTTACCATCAAGTTCTGGGAGGCAATCAAGGACTGTGATACTAGCCTGTGTGATTTTGGGAGTCTCTTGACTACCCTGACCAACAACTCAAAGGAAGGTTTCTCTGTCTGGCACCGTTTCTTGTTATGCAGTCTTCAGCTGTACTCACGGACTCATGTAGGGATATTGTATGTGTAACTTTTTAGTAGGTTTTTGGACTAATACAATTCCCTCTGTTTTTTTATATTAGTTAGGCACTATTTATGTCTCCTTTCTCTCACTGTCTTATCCTCCCTCCCTGCCCTTCCCATTTAAAGTGTCCCCATCTTCTCCATTTCTCCCTTGATAATTTTCATATACTATGGTCCCACCTCTTTTGAGCTCCTTCTTCCCTTTTATGCCCTCCTTGTGTAGCCCTCCTCCCCTCCCCTTTAACTACTCCCTTTTTACACATTTCTCCCTTAGTAATGCCTGTCTCCTACTAGTCTTCTCTCTCAGGTTCCTTCTTCCCTTTACCTCCATGGTTTCCTTCCATTTTCCTGGTTCCTGAAGTTACAGCAGAATATGTACTTACTTATAAGGATTTGGTGCTAGGATCCACAAATTAGGGAGAACGTATGTCTTTTGTTTTTCTGAGTCTGTGTTACTTCACAGTATAACAGTTTCTAGATCCATCCATTTACCTACAAATTTCATTATTTTTTCTTTCTTTACTCCATTGTGTAAATGTACCACATTTGCATTAACCACTTGTTACTTGAGGGGCACTTAGGTTCCTTCCATCATCTCTTAGCTACTGTGAAAACAGCAGCAACAAACATGGTTGTACAAATATCTCTGTAATAGGATGAGTCCTTTGGGTATATGCCAAGGAGTGGTTGTCCTAGTTTGTTTCTTCATTGCTGTGACATACTCTGACCAATACCAACTTGTGGGGGAAAAGGTTTATTTGGCTAATGTCTACCAGGTTACAGTTCATCAGGGAGCCCAAGGTAGGAACTCAGGGCAGGAACCTGGAGGCAGAAGCTGGAGCACAGGCCATGGAGGAATGCTGCTTACTGGCTTGCTCCCCTGGCTCCTGCTCAGCCTGCTTTCTTATGTAACACAGGGCCACCTATCCAGGGATGGCACCACCCACAGTGGGCTGGGCCCTTCCCATATCATTCAATAATCAAGAAGATGTCCCACAGACATGGCCACAGGTCAGTCTAGTGGAGGCAATTCCCCAATTGAGGCTCTCTCTATCCAGGTGTGTCAAGTTGACACTAAGGCTATCTAGCACTATATAGCTCAGGTTGTCCTTGAATTCATGATCTTCCTACCTTAGCCTCTCAAGTGCTGGTATTATAGGTGTGAATTACCATTTTTGGCTTCTTAATCTTTATTGAATATAAAGTAACTGGTGTATATTCACACACACACACACACACACACACACACACACACACACACAC
>NW_008357456.1:497036-497977 GCF_000622305.1 Nannospalax galili
ACACAGCTAACAAGGGTACCAGAATTCATGCCTGTGATGATATGGCTTCAGGCTCTATGTTCTTTTTCTCTTCCATGCCCATCCAGTTTTGTATCTTTAATACCTATTATCACACTTGACACAGAGGTATATTGTTTTGGGTTTTCATTTTTCTTAGCTTGAGCTAATGCTTGTTTCTGTCACTGAAGATGAGCTTTCTTCCCTTGGAACATTTTCCTTTCTCAATGTTCACTCTCATGTTTACTACATGGCTGTCTGCTGCCATTCAAGGAAAGTCACATTTCACCCTCTTATTTCCATGAGCTGAAGCATAAAGGCTCCTGAGGAAGAGAAGCCATAAGACAGTTTACTAGGAAAGTAAACAATTATTGCAGTCAGCAAGTGATGCCTGTCTTGTGCATTTCTGAAGTCAAAATGGCTTATGAATTGGTCTTCAGTTGCATTTGCACTTAACTGTCTTCAGGAGCTGAGTGATGGTGGAAAATCAAGACCATTTGTCTTGGACTCTTGAACTTCAGTTAGTAATGTGACAGCACCAAGGACAGAGCCCTTCCCTCTCTGGCAGAGGACTGGATGGTGTTCAGTTCCCATCACCTACACAGGGCGACTCACTATCGCCTGTAACTCCAGCTCCAGGAGATCCAACACGCTCTTCTGAACTCCACAGACACCTTCACTCATTTGAACATACATCCTGTATTAGTCAGGGTTCTCCAAAGAAACAGAACCGGTAGAATGAATATATATGTATAGAGATTTATCAGCTTAGCTCACATGATAGAGTCCGAGTAGTCCAACAATGGCTGCACCACATTGGAGAGGCTGAGAATCTGTAGTCACTCAGGTCACAAGGTTGGATGTCTCAGTAGTCCCAATCTGGCACTGAAGGTCTAATAAATTCCAAAAGATCAGCTAGTCTTCAGTCTACAGCAGCAAAACGA
>NW_008357456.1:498021-527107 GCF_000622305.1 Nannospalax galili
TCTGCCTTGGTGTTTTACATGGGCTGCCATCAGAAGGTAACACCCACATTTAGGGTGTGTCTTCCAGTTTCAGATGATCCAATCAAAAAGATCTCTTTCATTTCAGTTAATCCCAGATCCAGTCAAGTTGATGCCCAGGATTAGCCATCACACACCCTAACACATATGTACACATAAGTAAAAATAATACAAATAAATATTTAAGAAAACATTTCCCTTTTTGCATTGTAGGCTGAATCAGGTTGCTGTTTTGGGTATTAGACAGGAAGTTCTGTCCAGTGTCCACACTCAGCTGAGTGAAGGGTTGAAGGGGATTGTTTGATCTATGAACAGGCCTTATGCTATTCTGCAAATTGGAGAGATTTCATCTGAACAGAGAATGAAGTTGTTGTGAGAAAGCATCAGGAAGCACTGCACGAAGGGTTCTCTCTGTGTCTGTGCTCTGGGAAGGAATGATTGCTTGGGATTAATTATGTTCATAACTTGAGGAAACACTGTGAAACTTTGTGCCATGCTAAAATTCATGTCCTTCCAGGACCACAGATTTCAGGGAGTATTAAAACAGTCTCATTTTGTCTGCATTGGAATGCTCTTCTGTGTCTTCATGCAGAATCACTCTTTAGAAAAAAAATGAATTACTTTCAGACAAATTGTTTGATGGCTTTAATTAACTGAATTCTCACTCTTGGTTTGTCATATAACCTATGGCTATCGAACTTCTGTGAGACTCAGTTTCCTCTCAGAATATATATGACTAGTATTTCATTCAGCATTTGATCATGCTGCTTTAAGAAAGGGTAGCCCCCACTCTAGGGTAGGTTTTAGATAGAGTTTCAGTCATTTTCCAGTGTGATGGCGAACCACAAAACAGGTGCAAGTTGTTCGTCATGGCAAGGTTCCTTCAACAATCTACTTTTACTTCTTTTTCGTTGTTGTTTTTTTCAGATGGGGTCTCATTATGTATCCCAAGCTGATCTAAAGTTCAGGATCCTCCTGCCTCTACCTCCATAGTGCTGGGATTACAGGTGTGCCAACACCATGCCCAATTCCTCTTCCACCTAATTTTTGTTTTACTCGTATTTTTTTAATCTGAGTTTATAAGGAGATGGGGGTGGTTCTGGGGATTGAATCCAGATCTTTGTAAATGATAGGCAAGTGGTCTAGCACCAAGCTACAGCTCCAGCTCCTGTTTTATATTAGAAAACTTTTTATGTGAAATCAGGATAACAGTAATTCAACCAAATCATTGCCACTATCAGTAGCCACTGTCTTTTGTCATTATAGTACAGGAGAGTGCTGCATCTCTCTATCACTTTTGGCCTCGTAAAGACCCTGTAGCCAGGAGACTGTGGCGTTCACCATTTTCTGACTAGGTGTCAAAATATGTGGGGTGTGGACCATCCGGCGGGCAGGATAGGCGGATCTCTGGGGTGTGGGCGGGGCTGACAGGATAGTTACTTACCCTAAGGTTCAGTTTCTTAATAACGTGAGGGAAATGGCAATATCTATTGAAGAGATGTCATGATTATTAAATAAAGAAGCTAATTCACATAACGTGCTTAGGGAGTATGGGGCCCGCCACTTTGTGGAATGTGAATCAATACCACTAAAAGTTAGTTCTTACACAATTTCAGAGGTTTCAAATATTTCCCTGAATATAGCAATTTTTCCTCATTTTCAAGTCCCATTCACACACACAGTTTTCCCCTCCCAGCTCAATTCTCCCCATCTCATCCGGTGGGCGACAGTGTCTCAGGACAGACTAAGTGCCACCTTCTTCCTGGAGTTCGAGGGCTAGTTAGGCAATGCCGCCCTGGCATGTCCGCAGCTTGATACCCTGTCCGTACCAGGTGAGCAGGGTCTGAGGCAGGCAAGACGGACAGGAGGTCCCAGGCAACGTCCCGCAGGACAGCTCGGGCTGGTTCAGGAAAAACGCCAGTGGAAGAAAAGTGGAGGAAGCGGGGGCCGGCGGAGGGTGGGCGGGGCCCCTCCAGAGGGCAGGTGAGAGGCGGGGCCGCTGGAGTGAGGTGCAGGCAGCAGGCGTGGGCTGAGCCACCTAACGCTGGAGACTTCCGGTGGACTGGCCGGGTCTAGGGCTTGTAACAGGCTGTTTCAATGGAGATGTGCGCAAGTTGAAGGCGTGGAGTAGGGGTCTGCTCAGTGAAGTGGAGGGTGCCGGCCGAAGTAGGCGAGTCCCTGAGGAGCGGAGCAGGGCCGGCGGAGGTAGGTGGGTCTCTCAGGCGGGGCCCCGCAGAGTTAGGCTGGTCTTTGAAGCGAGGGGCGGAGCTGGCAAAGCCAAGGTTGGCTTATGAGGAGCCGCCAGGCTCAACCCGATTGGTTCTGGGACGCAGGATAGGCGAATCTCTGGGTGTGGGCGGGACCGGAAGGATAGGCGGATCTCCGGGTGTGGGCGGGGCTGGCAGGTTAGGCGGATCCCTGGGGTGCAGGGCGGAGCGGAGCGAGGCGGAACCGGCGTAGGTAGACACTCAGTGGGCAGGCCCGAAAGCCGGACCGGTGCGGCAGGGTGAGTCCCAGAGCTGGAGGCGGGTCTCACTGTGCATATTTGCAGGCCAGCTGGTTCCAGACCTGGTTGGTATAGGCCTGAGGCGCTCAGCTTCTCAGTTCTGGTAGCTCTGGCGGAGTCTGCGCGATGGGCGACCGGGAAGGGCCGGAAGCGGCCAGGCCTGAGGAGGATGAGGTAAATGTGGCTGCCGCTTCATCCTCCGCCCCAGGGTCACGCCTGGCCTTTAGAATACAAGTTGCTGCGGGGAACCTGCAAGTCGCAGGACCGCTGTAGGGCATTTTATTGTCGCCAGCAGGTGCAGGCCGGAAGCGCGGTCGTCGCAGGCTAGAGTCGCAGCGAGCCCAGGAAGCGCAGAGCGAGCATTGACGCTCCGCTGCCCGGCCTCGGGCCGGCCTAGGACAGAGCTCTGAGGTTCAGATCCCGGAAAGCCGCACCGCCTGCTTTACCCAACCCGAGCTCTCCACTCTCCTTGTTCTGGAGCCCTGGCGAGTGAGATCCAGACCAGGAAGGAGGGCTGCGACGGATCTGCTGGAGAGATGCATTTCATCTCTGAGCAGTTAAAAAGAGTGGGGGAGCGCGTGTGGAAATTGACACAGGTGGAGAGGGGACGAGAAAGCATCACAGCAACCGAGAAAATTAGGAGGCAGTTTTGCTCGGACCGAATTACTTAACTGAGTCTCCGGGATGTGGGTTTCTTCAATTAAATAGTGGAAGTGATACTTCTCAAAGAATAAAGCAAAGCGTTTCATGCAAAGTGCCACGAAAGTTGTAGGTGCTTAATAAATCTAAATTAACTTGCTCGTCCTCTTTGCTTGTGTGCTAGCAGAAATATGTAGCAACGTTGAGGTTTATTAAATTATAGGGGAGTTGGGGATTTAGCTCAGTGGTAGAGCGCTTGCCTAGCAAGAGCAAGGCCCTGGGTTCGGTCCTCATGGGGTGGGGGGAGACAAATTATAGGGCTATAGCGCAATTTAAATCATTACAATTTCCAACACCCTACTGTTTTGCAAATACTTGTAAATCATTTGGCATAAGAGACATATTTTGTACTTGAGTCCGTTTATATGCGTGGCATCTTGAATTAAATATTGTGGCAATTTGGAGGGTACATAAAAGTTTCAGCTCACAGACATTCATGCTTAGCCTGGCATTTCTTTGTGTTTTAATTCCGTGGTTTTGTTTTTAGACAGGGTTTTTACTATGAAAACTTCAGAAATACACCTGCCTCTGCCTCCCAAGTGCTAGAATTAAAGTCGTGCTTCCACAGCTGGCAGCCTGGCATCTCTTGGCCAAATTGTAGATTCCAATTTTTATTCTTATTTTTTTAAACATTTAGTAATTATGATTCCATTTTTTTTCCTCCTTGAAACATTTGCACTTAATACAAATTTCCCCACTCAGGTCAGGTGTAGTGGTGCATGCCTTTAATCCCAGCACTCAGGAGGCAGAGGTAGGCAGATTCCTGTGAATTCAAGGCCAGCCTGGTTTACATAATGAGTTCTAGGCCAGCTGGGGCTGCGACGAGACAGAAAGACCAAACAAACAAACAAAAAAAGCAAATTCCCCACTCAGGTGAAAATTTTTCTGTTTTGCCAATGACACTCGTAGTCATTCTGCCTTAATACTTGGAAAGTAACTTTTATTATTCCTGTCTTAAGGATATACACAAAGACAGTGCAGAATTTTAGACTAGAATGAATTTTAGTGAATATTTCAGTCAAAAAGTTTTAAGTTGAGATGCAAAGATTCTTTAAACACTTTGCTTTTCTGGCTGTGATAGGGCAGCATGGGCCGTGTGCATCAGAATCATCTGGAATAATTTGCAAAAACTGTAAATTGCTGGGCCTACACCATGGGCCTAAGAATTCAAGTCTCTTGGGATGAGTCTGGGTCTGGGTCTGGGTCTGCATTTGTAACAAGTACTTCAGATGTTCCTAGTGTACTTATTTTTAAGAAATTCTTCTTTAAAGGGTCCATAGATGGGCTTTTTGAGTTTTCTCAGGTTATATGTAGATTTTTGTATGATGTGTACATGTGAGTATACAGAGAAAGAGGTTCATAACTTTTATTAGTTTCTGTCAAGGTTATGCCAGAAAAAACTGAATGACAGTCTCAATACTCAGTAATATTGAGTTGAGTTTTAACTCCCAAGTCATTGCACCTGGACTGGTGTTCCATCTGTTTTTTCAGATTTGATGGAGATACAAGAATGAAAATGACACCTTTAAGAAGTAGATGACTATAACAGCATACAGATACTGTATAGGAAAAGAAATGTAATAGGTAACCACATGAAGTGATGGAAGGCAGGACAAGAGCTTGGAGAATAGAGAATGCCAGCCTAGATTAAGTCACTGTAAGTCTTATTGAGGAATCTTGACCTGGATCTTTATCTGTGCATGCTGGGAGAACTCTGCAGACCAGATGACCACAAACTAAGAAGAAACTAAAAGCATGAGTTTAGAAAAGATGGTGGAATCTTGTTAAGGAATGCCTACTACCCTGCTTAATTTCAGATTCTTAACATTTCAGACTTCTGCAGCTACAACTTAGTGTGCAGCCTACAACCCTATTTTGAGTCTTATCTGCTATTTACCTATTTACTGTTACCAAATCAGTCTTTCATTAAATTATTGCTTTGATAACACTGCCCCAGTGCAAATTTACAAAAGTTTCTCTCAACTCAAGAAAAAACAACTATCAAACAAAACAACAGTAAAAGCCCCTCTCATCCAGCTGCCAAAGTCCGGTTGAAACCAGTTTTTTTTTTTTTTAATCTATTTTTCTTTTCTAATTCATCCTACACATGAAATATTTGATTAGTCTTCCAATTGCCACTTCTAGCTATATTTATTCCCATTCAGAAGCACACCATGATTATCCATAGGGATCAGTTTCAAAGTGTGTCCCACAATGAATGTCAGCAATTGTGGTCTGAGGACAAGTAAGGAGAGTTGGAGTATGTTCCTCTGGATGCTACCAGATGTCTGAAAATCTTTGCCTACAAGATCAAGTCCTACCCTCTTAGCCTGATTGACACCCAGAGTCTGAATCCTTTGTAGAATTTCTCCCATTTGTTGACTCTAGCCAAATCAGATCACTTCTGGTTTTGCTTTTGTTTATCCTGATCTGTTTCAGTCCGTTTTCATCCTACCTGGGTTCCCTTCTTTCTTCTGTCCTTTACATGTTGGCATTCTCTTCCATACTCCCCTTTCATCTTTTTGAGACAAGGCCACGTGTGTCCAGGGTGGCCTTCAAACTCACTATGTAGCTGAAGATGACCTTGAACTTCTGCTTCTTCTGTCTCTATCTTGTGGGCTCAGTTTATGTTTTGTTGGAGATGGGATCCAGGGCTTTGTGCGTGCTAAGCAAGCACTCTTATTAGCTCAGCTACATCTCCAGTTCTAAATAGCATTCTTGAACATTCTAAGTTCTCAGTGTCTTCATGTTTCCTATAGGTTCTCCCTGGATAATCCATTCCTTTAGTAATGATTGATCGGATTACCGTCATGCCTGTGCCATAGTTATATGTTCAGTTGTCTACTGAACATCGTGAAACTAAATTCATTTTTATTGATTCGTTTGACCTTATAGATTGTCATGGGTGTGCTATGCCAGAAGCTCAGATGAACATATTTGTGTCTTTCTACAATATCAAAGTTTATTGAATGACAATAAACAAAGTGCAGTGGTTTCAGTGGTAGTAATTTGTCAGATACTCCTGCTTACCTTGGTAATCTGGCCAAGGCAAATGTAAGTTCTTTTATTCCAATCTTATTTACTAATGTTATTAACTCATATCACTTACTACACAGCACACAGTAAATATATCTGTTTGCATATATGCAGTTTACAAAAAGTTAAAGAGGGTGTGTTCAAGAGATTTCAGAAGTGGGCTGAGAGAAAAGCAAGTAGAGTCAGGATTGGTAAAACAACAAACCCAGAATCAGCCACATTGAAGGAGCTGTGGCTATAGATATCAGGCTGCAGGAGTCAGGGTTGCGAGTCAGCTACAGAGATAAAGAGGGCAGAACTGGGTCAGAAGAGGAAGTGGCTGGTTTAGGTCCAGATGGGCAAGCAGGTGGAAGAGCGGAGGGCAGTCAAGTAGATTGTGTCAACAGTGGGGGACTGAGACAAGCTGAAGCCCCAGGGACAATCGAGAGTTCTGTGCCTCTCTAACCTTGAAGCACACACCAGGTAGCAGATGATGAGGTTGATGTGGCACCATTACCGTCACAGTGCTAGATGTCTACCACTTTATGGGATCTGTGTGAGAAAGTTACACCCTTTCCCAAGTCTGGCATGTCTGATAAGTTCTTAGGCCTGGTTTCCCTGATAAGATTTTTTAAAGAAAATATTTTATTTATTATTTTGATTTTATGTATATGTGTGTATTGCCTGCATATAGGTAAGTGTACCCATGTCATGCAATGCCTGCGGAGGACAGAAGAGGCTGTAGGATCCCCTGGAACTGGAGTTACGGACAGTTGTTAGCTGCCATGTGGGATTTGAACCTGGGTCTTCTGCAAGAACAGCCAGTGTTCTTAACCCCTGAGCCATCTCTCCAGTTCCCCCTGATAAGATTTTAAGATGCCCATGTTCCCCTACAGTTTCAACTCACTTCAATGAATTTACACCAGGAATAAATCATTTATCAGTCTGTGCTGTAGGGGTGGCGCTGGACAGATGGTGTTATTTGTCCATCCAGGAACACAGTCATCCTCCACCCTCAAAATGCAGTCAAAAGCTATCTGTAAAATGGAGTCTCTTATGGCAAGGCACAGCCTTAGACACCCCCCCTTTTTTTTGCAATATAGAATAACTCAGTAGGGTATAACCTGATCTCAACAATAGATACTTTGTAGCTTTTTGTTATTGGTGTTTGGGTTAGTAGGTTCAAGTTTGTTAAACATGTAATGTGAGAAGCAAGAGTTCAGCCTGATTAGTCAGGTGTTCTCCAAATAGGAAGCATCTTCTTTATGTGCCTCCTCTTTTTTCTTGTTAAAATCATATAGTTGCTGGGGCTGAACATTTTTAGCAAGAACAGCTCTTTTCGATTTTTAAAGAAATCTTATTTTTTATTTTGTTTCTTTTGAGACAGCGTCTCTCTGTAGCCCCAGTTGGCTTGGAACTTGCTGTGTAAACCAGGCTGGCCTCAGTCTCACAGAGATCTGTCTGCCTCTGCCTCTTGAGTGCTGGGTTTAAAGGAATGGACCACCATGTCTGGCAACTTTTTATTTATTATTTGTGTTTGTAGGTGGCTGTATGTATGCATGCCATAGCACATATGTGGATATCAGAAGACAAGAGGCAAGAGATGGGTAGCATAATTTTTAAGTTTTTCTTTCTACCTCCAATTTCTCTTCAAATCATGTCACATTTCTACAAGTGATCTTACAACACAGATCCAATAATACTGCCTGCCTGATTAAAAACCTTCAGTGGTGCCCTATAGTCTGCATGTTAGAGCCAGGTGCCAAAATGTTGTATATCAAAGTAGGCCACTTTTTTTTTTTTTTTTTTTTTTGAGACAGGGTCTTCCTGTAGTCTCAGCTGACCTGAACTCACTGTGTAGACCAGGCTGGCCTTGAACTCACAGAGATCCGCCTGCCTCTGCCTCTGGAGTGCTGGGACTAAAGGCGTAGCCAGGTGTGGTAGCGCACGCCTTTAGTCCTCTGAAGCTTTTTAAAAATTTAATTTCTTGGGGCTGGAGAGATGCCTCAGCAGTTATGAGCACTGGCTGCTCTTGCAGAGGACCTGGGTTTGGTTCCCAGTACCTACATGGTGGCTAATAACTGTCCACAACTCCAGGTCCAGGGGATCTGACAGCCTCTTCTGATCTCTGCAGGCATTGCATGATATGGGTGCACTTACATGCAAGCAATACACTCATGCATATAAAAAGATTTTAAAAAATAATAAAATATTAAAAATTAATTTCTTAATTTCCATTTAGTATGCAAAATCCACATGCTCAACTAACCAGATCAAATTAAGATATGGAGTACATACTTTAGAATCCAAAAGTTAAATTTTTTTTCCCATCAAAATGATGACAATGAGCTATTTTAAAGTAGCAAAGCAATTGTTTCAGAATTGGTTACAGGAAAATAGCTATGGCAAAATTCATATATATTTACATCCCCAGGCCTTTCCATGACCTTTAACACCCAAGCCCATTTTCCAAACAAAATCATAAGTACATCACCAATTGATAAATTTGCTTTTATCTGATAGCATACTTTTAAGTTAATATTTATAAAATTATAAAGTCAATGGAATGATAAGACTTGACAGAACAGTTTTGAATTCAGATATAGATGAAAGTTAAGATTTATATCTGACTTAGTCAACAATTTCTTTGTATATTTATCAGTGGTTCTTTTAATCACCTTGCTACTAGTCAGTCTTACTATTTATCAACCATGTAAAATATGGATAGTCATAGGCTTTAGACTGCATATGGTTAGCAGTAGGTACCCACTTACTTCTGTTTGCACTGTTGGAGTTGCACCTTACCAGGATCAGATTTCTTTAGTTCCAATCCTATTATACCAGATCCTATTATATTGTAATATTTTTTATTTAGTGCAATGTTATATGAACCAATTAAATATAAGTATTGAAAGAAGTATGTTTCTATGAAAACTGAAAAGCTTTGGAAAACTCCATGAAGGTAAGTTGCATACATCTGGAATCCCAGCACTGGAGAGATTGAGACAGAGGATCTTATGCTACATAGTAAGATACATCTCAACCAAAAAAAAAAAAAAAAAAAATTCAAAACCCAAAGCAAACAACAATAAAACTGTTCTTCTAAAGTGTGGTTCCTTACCATAGGTCTGCCAAGGGCACCCTATAGAGCCCTACATGAACCTCTTCAAAGTTTATTAAAATATGTATTTTGAAATATGCCAACTCTGACCCAGCTCAAAGGTTTATATTTAACCCTCCTCTCTTCACATGATAATAATACCTTCCTAATCAAGCTTCTTCTCTTAATCCTTTGTGAATTAATATCATTGATACTCTTCTTGAGTACTAATATACCCTTATTTTTATATTATATTTTGTCAAGGTAGAACAAGAAGAATGTATATAAAAATGTAACTTTCATCCACATTTAAAGGTGCTTATCAAACAATTTCAGAACTCTGGGCACTGGTCAATTATTTATCAGCAAGTAAAAATTATTCAGGACCAGGATGCTTGGTGCCAAAATGCTACTCCTTGTGCTTTCCTTCTCAACTTATAGAATTCCCTGTAGCAAATAGAGTGGTGGTAGAGATTTCTAGCCCAGAAATGATACTTCAGTAATATAATACATAGAACAAAGAAAATGCAGGATAGCATAAAAGCATAATCTAGAAGAATCTATAAGATCAATGTGGGCCACATGGTTTGAAAATGTCTGTTGATTGAGCTGGGATATGGCTCAATCTGCAAAGTGCCTGCTGAGGAAGCATGAGGACCTAAGCTCAGATTCTCAGCATCCATCCAAAAGCCTGGTGTGCTGGCTCATGTCTATAACTCCAGCCCTGGGGATGGGACAGAGACAGGTGGATCTCCAGAGTTTACTGGCCAACCAGTCTAGCCAATCAGTGAGCTCATGATTCAGTGAGAGACCTATTCCCTGCACCCCCCAAACAAAGAGGAGAAAGATAGAGGAAGATACCTGACATTGACTCTTCTCTCCTCTCCTAATGCACATTTGTTTGTACACATGCACACATGCGCACACACAAATCTCTGCCTTTGCAGTTTGGTCCAAGTTATATATGAGTATCTCACTGTTTTCCTTCTCTCTCCCTTCTTCCATCTTTCCTTTCCTCCTTCATTTCTTCCCTCCTTTAGAGTCTTACTGTGTAGCCCAGACTGGCCTTGAACTAGCAATCTTCTGCTTCTACCAAGTCTTTCTTTTTCTTTTTGAGATAGTGTCTTGCTATGTAGTCCTGACTGGCCTAGTTCAGGGTGGCCTTGAATTCACAGAGATCCACCTGCCTCTGCCTCCAGAGTACTGGAATTAAAGGTGTGTGCCACTCATAATGAGCCTTGAGTGTCTCACTCTAAAACTTCTCCAGTCATTCTATAATTATTCATGAGTGAAAGTTCCAGTTATAAGAACAGTTATGAGACAGTACCGACTGATCAATCAACCACTATAATAATTACTTGAATGTAGGAACAACCTTTAAAAGGCTAATCAGAACCTTCCAATAGTCAATTACAAAATCATTTAAAAAGTATAAAAGTATAAAGCAGATGAGAATGTGCATAATACTTTATGTATATAAGCTCTTTGTAGCAGTCCTTTGATAGAAGTGACAGCCGTTAGCTTGGCCGAGAGCATGCATGTTAGTGTGTCCTTACACATGAGAACTCTTCTGACTAAAGAATCATCTGGACATATAAATAGGAATAACAGTTTGGTATATGGAAATGTTAAGATGAATAAATAGTGATACATTATTGATAACAAATTTCAGGTACATATTACAGTATTTCAGTAATTAGAAAAAAATTAAAAGGTAGTTTGTAACAGTGGCTCATTCACAGTATAATTCTTTTAAAAATATTATTTTGATTTTATGTGTATGTGTGTATTGCCTGCATGTATGTAAGTACACCTGTGTTGTGCAATGCCCATGGAGGTCAGAAGAGGGCATCGGGTTCCCTGGAACTGGAGTTACATACAGTTGTTAGCTGCCATGTGGGTGTTGGGATTTGAACCCAGGTCTTCTGCAAGAACATTCAGTGTTCTTAACTGCTAAGCCATCTCTCTAGCCCCTCACGGAATCATTCTAAATCAGGGTGGCACAGAAGGGACATTTTGTCCACAAACTTAGAAATTTTCCCATGAAAATTTGTTGGTCTAACTTTGTACTAATCCTCAGAGTAACAATAACTACAATATATTTTTTGAGACGGGGTGGTCTTGTAGCCCCACTTAGCCTAGAATTTGCTATGTAGACCAGGCTGGCCTCAAACCCTCAGAGGTCCTCCTGCCTCTGCCTCCCAAATGCTGGGCTTAAAGGTGTTTATCACTATGTCCCATCCGACTACAATACTTTTTGAATGCCTGCTATGCACTGGGTGCTGTTTAAAGCATTTTAAAATGATCAGAAAAATCTTATTCAGTATAATTTTTCAACTACAGAAAGTGAGGCTCAGAGATGTTTGGCAACTTCCTGTAATCATGCACCTCACCAAACATGATTAGCTAGTAGGTAACTGAAAGGATTCAACACAACTTCTCCAAGCTGTGCTGCCTCCCTAATTTTTCCTGGATGTATATTTAGATATGGCTAAAGAAGAAATGGCCATATTTTAAAAATGTCCATATTTTGTTTTTCTAAAGCAGTTGTCTTCTGATACAAAGGAAAATGAAGTGAGGTTGAGTGAAGAGCCACTCCTAAGAAAGAGTTCCCGCCGGTTTGTTATTTTTCCAATCCAGTACCCTGATATTTGGAAAATGTATAAACAAGCACAGGCGTCTTTCTGGACAGCAGAAGAGGTATGTGGCATCACCTGCATCAGCATTCATGTCCTAGGGTACAGTGTTCAATTCCTGTCTTACAGCATATTGAAAAAATTTTACTTATACATTAAATTAGGTAGGACTTGGAATTGACTGAGATTAACTATAATTAGACTAGGTCTGTTAATGTTTCCTGGTACAAAGAAATGATAAATCATTCTGTTAGATTTTTGTTTTTTTAGGCAAGGTTTTGCCATAAGTCCTCAGTCTAATATATTGTAGACCATTTTCTATTCTTATATATAGACTCTTAGTTTGCTATGACTAAATAAGAACAGTTTTTATAAAATTTACTCATTTAAAATATTTTGTGTGTGTGTGCATATACATACAACAGCATACGTGTGTTAATCAGAGGGCAACTTGGGGGAGTTCTCTCCTTCTACCATGTGGGTTCTAGGGATCAAACTCAGACCACCAGGCTTGGTGGCAAGAACCTTTATGCTGCTGAGCCATTTTGCCAGCCCTAAGACCAGAGTTTCGTTATGGTCAGAAGAATAAATAAACTGCAGCTATATTTAAAAATGAAAGACTGAAAACCTTATGAACCCTGTGTTAACTTGAGAGCCATATCTGATTGCACAAAGGTGCAGGCACATGAATACTTTGAACATCCCTGTAGTGCACTCAACCTTGAGCTTGCCACATTGAACTGACAGTCTAGCCCTGCTTCCAGCTGCAGAAAACCTGCCACAGCTGCTCCCAAGCAGGACAGCTGTTGATGACTTAGTGTAACTTTTTCCATCTTGGAAATGAGTTGAACTTGCTGGTTTAGTAAGAATAGGCATGTAACTGATTGCTCTGTAGTCTAATTAAACACACAAATCATTATTATATTCATTATTCAATTATTTCTTATTGTTTATGATATCCACAGCCATGTTTTACCTTAGTGTTACCAAGGGTTGCCTTGCTTTATATATCTTCCTTTAGCATCTTTATGTCTATGGACAGAAATATCTATGTAGATAGATACTTTTTGATCTATCTGTCTGTTGTCAGTCAAGAGATCAAATCTGGGTCAGCAAGATGATTTGGTGGGTAAAAGTACTTGGTGTGCAGGCTGATGACCTGAATTTAATTCCTGGATCTCACAGTGGAAGGAATGAACCAACTCCAGAAAGTTGTCCTCTGACCTACGTACACACACACATTTTCTCTTTCTCTCTCCTTCCCTCCCTCCCTCCCTCCTTCCCTACCTCTCTCTCTTTCTCCCCCCCACACAGTCACACATCAATCAATCAATCAATCAATCAATCAATCAATGAATCAATCAATCAACCAATCAATCAATAAAGTTTTTAAAGAGAGACCAAATATATCTGTGGAAACCCACCCTATGAAGAATGCAGGCTCTGATGCTGGGCTGCCTTGGTTCAAATCCTGTTCTACCACATACTGTCTTTGGAACTAGCTTAACCTCTCTCTGTAGCCTCATTGGTAAATTAGGCTATGATAACTGACGTATTGGGTTGTTAGGAGGATCAATGAAATATTTAGAATAGTATTTTGTACTTAAATAAAATAGTATTTTGTACTAAATAAATGTAAACTATTATTTAACACAAAGTATGAGGACTTAGAATTCAAAAAGGCACCAGTGTCTGAAGTTTCTCTGTTTTTACCTGTTTGCCTATCTTTGTTATGTTGTCAGCATTCTTGCTGTAGTTGACATAGAACAAAACACCAAACCAAAACAAACACCCAGTATATTTATACTAGGTCACGATGCTTTGCACACCTGACTTTCCCTAACTGTCTGTGGCTTTTAGAAAGCTTTTGTTAGATATGGTTCAGATAACAGGTACCATGCACAGATAGCCTTTTTGTTTGTCATGATAAAAAACATACTTGTGATATGGGTTTCTGGTAATTCATTGCATCTTGTAGCAAATGTAATATATATTTCACTATGAATAAGAAACACTAACTTTTTGAAAATGAAAATAAACAAGTTGATACAGATTTTGTAAGAAGATTAAAATGTGTATTTTGAAGGGAAGTCAAGGATATTTTTAGTCCCACGTATTTTCATTTAAGCAAATTATGTAAAAGCAGCTAATCAGCTTAAATTCTATTTTTAAATCAGTGGTTGAGCTTAATTCTCAAGTGTTAAACCCTGACTCTTAAGCCAAAGATCTAGGTGTGGGAAAATTTTTTAAGACAGCCAGGCAATTCTGATAATCAGCTAGTATATGTTAGCTTTCTGTTACTATGACAAAAATACTTGAGCAAATCAAGTTATAGGAATAGTACCACAGTACATGGGCCTATGGGGAACATTCAGGATCCAAACTATAGCGGCTAGTTTGTAATCAGCCTTTAGATGGTAAAATTGAAAATGTGGCTCATATGAGATGAAAGTAGGCATGAAGCCTGTTTCCAGAAGAGAACATCACTATTGTACTGTAAGTAAAATTTATAAGACATTTTGAACCTCTGTCTTTAAAGAGGCAAATTTAATATTTATGAGCAAATATATTACAGTATAAAAACTTAGTATCAAGAGTATACTATATGAGAACTAGGACGATGTCCTTGAGTTAAACCTGTTATAGAATGGAACTTGACTTTTTACAGATGTATTTTTTAAATAATTGAGTATTTTTAATGTTTTATTATTGTTATTTATGTGTATGTATGTATTGTCTGCATGTAGATAAGTGCACCCGTGTCGTGCAATGCCTGCGGAGGACAAAGGAGGTTGTCAGATCCCTGGAACTGGACTTATGGACAGTTGTTAGCTGCCATGTGGGTGCTGGGATTTGAACCCTGGTATTCTGCAAGAACAGTGTTCTTAACCGCTGAGCCATCTCTCCAGCCCCTACAGATGTATTTTATAAGGTGACAACAAACAGTACCCCTCCCAATCCCATTCATCCCTGGATGCACACTTAGCCCTATGTGTGGCATGTATTGAGTGCTCAGCAAGTGCTTAAAACATAGTGGGAAAAGAGTTTTAGAAAAGAGCACAATGATTAAAAGGATAGAATATTAGTTTTTTGTTAAGGTCAAAGAGATTGAAATTACTAGAATAATTAAAAGTAAAGCAAAACCAGAATTTTATATTATAGAGGACAGTTACATACTTCAAATCTTATGAAGAAGTTATGATGAAACATACTTAAAGATTTCTATAAAATAAAAGCCACTAAGAGTTATGCACTAAAAGTTTTGTCTCCCCCAGATTCATATATTGAACTATTGATCCCCAGTGATGATGTTTGGAGGTTGGGCCATGGAAGGTGATCGGGTAATGAAGACAGAGGTCTCATGAATTAGATTAATGCCTTTATAAAAAGAAACATGAGAAGAGTATTTTCCTCTCTGTTTAATAAGAATATGACAAGAAGGCGCCCATCTGTAAACTAGAAAAGAGGGTCTTCTTCAAGAATCTAGCTGTTCTTGCACCCTGCCCTTGGACTTCCAGCCCCGAGACGTCCAGGAAGTAAATGTTCGTTGTTTTAAACTATCCGTCTAGGGACTGGAGAGATGGCTCATTGGTTAAGCGCACTGGCTGCTCTTGTATGGCAGCTAACAATTGTCTATAACTACAGTTCCAGGGCATCTGATACCCTCTTCTACTCCCATGGGCATTGCATGACATGGGTGCACATACCTACATGTAGGCAATATACTCATACATATAAAAATAACAAAATATTTTAAACTATCCAGTCTGTGCTGATTTGTTATAGTAGCAAGAGCCAACTAAGACAGTAAGGTACATATAAAGACTATTTTTAAATTGTAGATTTTGCCAAACTTTAGGGTACATCTCTCTCTTAATTCCAAAGACTTAGTTCTAATAAACATTTTCAAAGGTATTTCTATTCTAGAAGAAGCCATTCCTTTAAACTGCTTCAAATCCCAGGTAGTTGTCTTCCTGACATTACATCTAGGTAAAATAGAGTAGCTAGCAGTAACATAGCAGCTATACTTAGTTAGCAGGTGCTTAATTTTCTGTCTAACACCATAGTAAATACTGTATTAAAATGTTAAAGCGATGACTGCTGAGTCATTAGTTTGCTTCATTACTTCTCAACTCCTTCCCTCTTTGTTCATTTCTTTATTTGGTGTAGTGCCACTAGATGTATTAATTTTAACACTTTTTAAAAATGTTTTTTAAATTTTTATGTGTATGAGTGTATTGCATGCAAGTGTGTAAGTGCACCTGTGTCGTGTGACCTGTGGAGTTCAGAAGAGGGCGTCGGATTCCCCTGGAACTGGAATTATGGAGGATTGTTACCCACCATGTGGGTGCTGGGAATCGAATCTGGGTCCTCTGCAAGAGCAGCCAGTGCTCTTAACTGCTGAGCCATCTCTCCTCTCTCCAGCCTCTATCTTTAATACTTATAAAACCACCCACATGGCAGCTAACAGCTGTCTATGACTCCATTTCCACGGGATCCGATGACCTCTTCTGTCCTCGGTAGGTATTGCATGACATGGGTGCACTTACCTACATGCAGGCAATACACGAATACACATAAAATAAAAATAAAAAATAAAAAATAAAGTATATCTTGGCCAACTAAATTAGCCAAAACAATCATAAATGTCCTTGCTCCCTCCTTCCCTCTTTATCTCCCTCTTTCCTTCTCCCTTCCTCCCATCTCCTTGAACATGCTAGGGATGTTTTATTTTCTTTTAAACATTTTTTTTTTCTGGATATGTTTAAGATATAGATCAGGATGTTATAAAGTGTACACACACACACACACACACACACACACACACAATCACTCCCATTAACAAACATCTATCTCATATATTTACCCATTCCCCCTCTCTTGGCAAGAACAATTATAGCCTTCTAATTAGACAAATTTTCTGAATATAATATACTATTATTAACATAATGTTTGTTTGATTTTTATTTTTAATTTTTCTGCACAGATTACTAGTAATGGTATATCTCTCCTTAACTTTAAAATTGGAGTGTTTTATTCTAGGTTGACTTATCAAAGGATCTCCCTCACTGGAACAAGCTTAAATCAGATGAGAAGTATTTTATCTCCCACATCTTAGCCTTTTTTGCAGCCAGTGATGGAATTGTAAATGAAAATTTGGTAAGATTTTTACTTTACTTTTGTTCCTATTTAGCACTTGAGTGATGATAATGTTAATAAGTTAATCATTAGATGAAGCTTGAGAAAAGATGTCTCAGAAATGGACTAGATAAAGCTTAATTCCTTTTTAAAAAATGTTTTTATTTTGTGTGTGTGTGCGTGTGTCAGTGCATTTGTGCAGGCAGGTGCGTGTGCAGGCTGAGGCCAGAGGACACTGAGTGTCTTCCTCTGTTGCTGTCTGCCTTATTCCCTTGAGACAGGGTCTCCACTAAATCTGGAACTCACCATTTTTTAGCTAGGTTGTCTACCCAACAAGTCCTGCCTCTGTTCTCTGAGAACTGGGTTTATAGGCGCATGCAGCTATAGCCAGCTTTTTATTTGTGTGCCAGGAAATCCAAACTCAGATTCTCATACTTGTGCAGCAAACACTCTTACCCATTGAGCCATCTCCCCAGGCCTTAAAACCTAAATCTTGGGTCTTTTTTTCTCATGAAATTTCAGAGGAAAAGTTTGTTAACTGTCATATGACTAGCAAAATATCATGAAAGTAAGCATAAATTATATCAGTTAAAACTGCATACTATGCCAGGTGTGGTGGTCCGTGCCTTTAATCCCAGCACTCAGGAGGAAGAGGCAGGTGGATCTCTGTGAGTTCAAGGCCAGCCTGCTCTACATAGTGAGTTCCAGGCCAGCTGTGGCTATAGGGAGACCCTGTCTCAAAAAAAGACCAAAAAAAAAAGAAAAAAGAAAACTCAACCCCTCCCAAAAAAACCCCTGCATACCATGAATGATAGAGAGTACTTGGCTAGCATGCCAGAGGCCCTGCGTTTTATCCTCAGCACCACAAAAACAAACAAAAACCCCTAAACTGCACAGAGTGCACAAACTTTATTTTTGTGATCAGATAATAAAGCCAATAGAGAGCCTGTTCTTAATAACTGTCTGGAGCTCTATGTAGAACTGGGTTCTCACTTCTCATTAAAAATTTTGTATTATGAGGGCTGGAGAGATGGCTCAGTGGTTAAGACCACTGGCTGCTCTTGCAGAGGACGTGGGTTTGGTTCTCAGCAACTACCTGGTGACTAACAATCACGATGACTAATAACTCCAGTTCCAGGAGATCCATCACCCTCTTCTGGCCTCTATGGGCATTGTACAACATGGATGCACTTAAATACATGCAGGCATAACACTCATACACATAAATTAAAAATAAATTTTAAAAAATTTTAAAAATTCTATTTATTGCTGGGCATGGTGGTACATACCTTTAATTCCAGCACTTGGAAGGCAGAGGCAGGTGGATCTCTGTGAGATTGAGGCCAGCTTGGGTTACATGGCGAGTTCCAGGCCAGCTGTGGCTACAGGAGGCCCTGTCTCAGAAAAAAAAAAACAAAAATTGTATTATGATTAGTTTTAGGAGGAATATTTTCTTGTTATGGAAAACAGGTATGGGCTTCTAAGATGAACCAGAAGAACTTCAACAGATCTCCCTACTATTAGGAAAAATTCTACAAAGCAAAAATCACTGTGTGGGCAGTGTCTCCAACCTAAAAGATAAATTCATGTCATTTTTTAGGAATACATTACATGGAATTATGGGTCTAGCTCAGTGGATAGTACTTGCCTAGCATAAGTAAAACACTGGAATCAGTCTTCAGCATTTTTTTAAAAAGAAGATGCAGCTAATTTATTGTGGAGGGTTCGATGGCTAAACAATACTGCTTAAGACCCTTAAAGGCTGGGGTTATATGGTCAGGGATAGAGTGCTTGCCTAGCATGAGCAAGATCCTGTGCTGAATCCTTGGTACCACAGAAGAAAAGAGAAAGTTAAGATTGATAGGTCTTTGTATCCTGTTTGTTTCTTAACAGACAACTTTTGTTTTTCATTTTTTATTTTTCACATGCCTTTAATCCCAGCACTTGGGAAGCAGAGGCAGGTGAGTTTCTGTGAGATTGAGGTCAGCCAGGTGTCCATAGTGAGTTCCAAGCCAGCTTGGGCTACAGGGAGACCCTGTCTCAAAAAGAAAAAAAAATTACTGTATTTCATTTATTTATTCAGGGGGGCAGGAGGAGGATTGCATACCAGGGTATGTGTATGGAAGACAGAGGACAACTTGCAGGAGTCAGTTTTTTCCTTCTGCCATGTGGACTGTAGGGGTAGACCTTGGGTCATTAGGTTTTACGTCAGGCACCTTTACAGGTTGAGCCATCTCACTGGCCCACTTTTTAATTTTTTAATATTTATTTTTAAAAATTAAAAAGATATATTTATTTTTATTTTATGTCTATGAGTGTTTTGCCTGCATGTATGTAAGTGTACGTGTGTCATACAAAACATGTGGCGCCAGAAGAGGGCGTTGAAGCCCCTGGAACTGGAGTTATTGATAGTTGTTAGCCACCATGTGGGTGCTAGGACTCGAACCTGGTTCCTCTGCAAGAGTAGTTAGTGCTCTTAACCACTGAAGCATCTCTCTAGCCCAGACTTTTTTTATTTTTTGAAATGGGGTCTTGCTATGTTTCCCTGGCTGGCCTTGAACTCACTGTTCTCCTGTCCATTGTCCTGTCCATTCCTGAGTGCTGGAAAAGACATTGTTTTCAAGTGACAATTCTGATATCCACATTGGATTTGCAGTGTATAGCCAGTGTTTCGTGAGAGCCTGCAACACTGGATCTTTCTGTTTCCCTTATTTTCTTAGGTGGAGCGCTTTAGTCAGGAGGTGCAGGTTCCAGAGGCTCGCTGTTTCTATGGCTTTCAAATTCTCATCGAGAATGTTCACTCAGAGATGTACAGTTTACTAATAGACACTTACATCAGAGATCCCAAGAAAAGGTATTACTGCTGGGCTTTTATTTCAAAAGATTTAACCTGTTGCTTATGTTAAGAGCCGAATTTATTCCGAAAATAGTGTTAAAGAAAAATTATTCACATATAGGAAGTTCATGAGTATAGTGTTTTCTATTGATCAATAATATGTTAGATTAAAAAAACTTGTATAGAACAAGATATTTCATAGTATTTTAAAACTTCATTAGCACATTGTATTAATAAATTGAATATTTACATTAAACTGATTTTTATATCAGCCCATATCCAAATCACTAACTGAGTTTTATTTTAATTTCAATATTTATAGTTATGGACATGCAAAAATATAGAGAAACTACACATTTGGTAGTGTACCATAAAGTTACAATTATTGTCTTTGATTAAACTATTAAAACTTAATCCAGTTAACAAAAACAATGAATAATTTTTCCATGTATTTTTATTTTTATAGGGAATTTTTATTTAATGCAATTGAAACAATGCCATATGTTAAGAAAAAGGCAGATTGGGCCCTGCGATGGATAGCAGACAGAAAGTCTACTTTTGGTATGTAGCATTAACGTGTGTGTAATCAGATTTGCCTTTGGTGATATGATGCTGTCTTACATGGTATGACTGTTTGGTACTAACCAAAGTCACAACATGAGATGGAGTTCAAAGATCTCAGCATGCTACTATACTGGAATCATCATTTGTAATGATTAATTAGAAACCAGTGCTAAGGTTACCTATTCTTTTTAATACTTTAGAACTTGAAAAGGTAAGATGTCAGTATGATATACTGACAAGTAAAAAATCATTTAGGGTCCAATAACAATATTATAGTAATCTACAGTTTGTGCCAGGTTTTAAGAATGTTAGAAATTTAAAGCAAGTCAAATCCTAACAGTTTCAGAGGAATAAGTATCTGGTTTCTAAAAAAAATGTAAGGTTAATAGTCAACCAGGACAAGAAATGTTTTGCAATCACAGGTTTTTTTTTTCAATGATAAGTTAAATGCGGACATATTTCTGGATAAGTTGAGACCCCATAACTTTAATTTTGAGGCATGGTCTCATTATGCATGTGATTCAGGCTGGTCTCTAACTCATGATTCTCCTGCTTCAACCTCCTGCAAGCTGAGATTACAGATATGTGCCTGTCACTTATCCAGGAATTATTTTAAATAATTAATTTGTATATGTGTGTGTGCGTGTGTGCACACACATGCTCATGCGTGCATACCATGGTGCATACTTGGAGCTCAGATGAAACTTTCAGGTGTTGGTTCTGTCCTTCTGCCATAGGTTCCAGGGACTGAATTCAGATCATCAGGCTTGTGTAGCAAGTTCTTTTTCCTGCTGAGTCATCTCACTGGCTCCCCCATTTTAAAAAAGTGTGTGTGTGTGTGTGTGTGTGTGTGTGTGTGTGTGTGTGTGTGTCTGTGTATCCATTTGTGTGTAAGTGTAGGCATGTATGTGCCATGGTACATGTGTGGAGGTCAGAGGACTACTACCTTGGGTGTTGGTCTGACCTTGCCTTTTACCTTGAGACAAGGTCTCTTGTTCAATGTTGCATACGCAAGGCTTTTTGGCTAGCTAGCATACAAACTCCTGGAGATTCTCTTGTGTCTACCACCTGTCATTTCACTGTAGGAACACTGGGATTACAGACATGCACAGTCATGCCTGGCTTTATGTGGATTATGGGGATCTGAACTCATATCTTCCTCCTTGTGTGACAAGCACTTTATTCACTGAGCCATCTCTTTAGCCCTAGGTCTCAAAACTTTTTATCTTGGGCTCTTTTGCATTAAAAAAAAATTTACTTATTATTATTTTTTAACAGCATAGGGTAGGGGTTTATTTACGGAAGAGTGGGCACCCCACATTTATGGCTTTGCTGTAAAGTCCACACTCAAATACAGATCTTGTGACCTCCCGACAGCCACACAAAATGGTGAGAGAGGTGCCTCTTGGTGTTCTCAGCTTATATATCCTTTGCCCCTCCCCCACATGCAACTAAGGTCAACTGATTGGGTGTGAGGGGCAAATCACTTCCCCCTTGACTCCTTGATGAGCATGGGAAGGAGGTGTGACTATAGCTTGTTGGCATAGTGGTCAGAGGATATTTCCAGTTAACACTCCACCTCTTCCTCTGGCTCTTAACGTTCTTTCTGCCATCTACTTCCACAAAAGTCCCTGAGCCTTGGAGAGGGTGGTGGGTGTGGGATGATCGTCCTCCTGTTGTGGCAAGGCGCTGAACTTTCAGGTCTCTGCATCATTTATTTTCCATGGGCTTTTGGCCAGTTTCAGTGGGATTCCATCTACTATAAAAACACACACAGCAAGAAGCAAGAACATCTAAACAGTGACTGCTATAATAACTTAACCTCTGGGTATAAACACAAATGCTTGGTTGGTACTTCACATCATTTCCATCTAATAAAGCAATTGCAATGACTTCCCATTGGGGCCTATATTCTCCTCTGCCACAGGGGGTTGGCCAGGCTTATAGTACCAGATGTGTGTTCCACCCCTAGGAGCGAGCATTATATCCAATCAAAAATTTGTTGGTTGTACATACACTGGATGCTCCACTGTTGCTCCAGCAAGAGCATCTTGTTTGGTATGTTGGTAGTGCAGCACGCGGGGTCTGTCGTTGAGGAGAATTATAGGTGACTATGCTCCCCCAGTGCTCTTTTGCATTTTTGAAAAAATTATTGAGAACTGTAAAGTGCTTTTATTCATAGGATTATATCTCCTGATACTTTTGAATATTTAAAAATAATTACAGAATTTTAGAATTAACTACCATAGATACAAGAGCCTAATTAGCTCATATCACATTAGATACAAGAGCCTAATTAGCTCATATCATATAAAAAAATAACATTTTTTGTTTGAGACTGTGTGGGAGACAGGCTTGAGCCTAGGGTGAAAGTCTTGTTGACAGCCATACAGCAGGTCTGAGGCAATGGCCTGACTGATGGAGCCACAAGGAACGCCTTGTGACATTTTCTCCCATTGGCAGAGCATGAGACTGATGCCTCGAGCCCTCCAATCCCTAATCACCACCCTTGAGATCCAAATTGCAACACTTAGACAGGAACCAGGCCCTATAAGGAAACCAGAACCTAAGTAACCTAAAATCTGTTATGCTAATGAGGTGTCTGGCTCCCGATGTCATGATAGGACATAGCCCTGCCAAAAATCTAAGTTGTAACTTCTTGATTGGACCCCTACTCTTATATAAGCTTGTGCTCTTCTACAATAAACCAGGTGAGTGTCAATGAACCTGGTCTCCTGTGTCTGAATGCGACTCTGCTGACACAGTCTCCTCACCAGCCCTGGGGTCCGGGACCAGACAGAAGAAGTGAGAGGCAGCCTGGGACAAGCAGAAGAGCTGCCTCAGCTCCCAGGGAGCGGAAGAGTGGCCACAGCTTGCGGCCTCAACGAGGAACAAAGGGTGGCACCCATGTGATCAGAGGCAGCACCCAGGAGGTAGTGCCAGGGTGATCAGAGGCGGTGCCCAGGAGGCGGTGCCCATGCTCACAGACAGCGCCCGTGCGATAGCAGGTGGCGCCTGTGCAAACGGAGGAGCAGCGCTCCGAGACAGCACCCAGCACCGGAAGAGTGGAGGGGTGGCAGCAGCTGGTGGTGTGGCAAGACTGGATCTTTCTGTAGCCCCAGCTGGCCTGGAACTTGCAATACAGACCAGGCTGACCTTGATCTCACAGAGATCCACCTGCCTCTGTCTAGTGCTGGGATTAAAGACGTGTACCACCATGCCCACTCACAAATAACATGTTTAAATGAAAAAACAAACAAATAAACATGTATTTTCTAAAAAAATCTACTAAATCATGTTTTTACTTTTGTCGTTGTGTGTGTTTTACAAGTCTCTTGAGTATTTGACTTAGTGAAAGACAGCTATGTTATCATATAGACCTTGTCATTCTATTTTTACAGTATGTTGTTTTGGTGAAGTATATGAAAAGAAATTCAGCCACACTTAAATAGTTAGAAAACAAATGAGTATTTAGGGCTTTCAGACTACTGTTGTCATGTGGCTTCTAGAAATTACTACTGAACACTCATGAGAAAATGGTAGTTAAAAAAATAAACACTGTGTACATGTGTGAAACTCTCAGAGAATAAATAAAATTTATTAAAAAACATAATGAGTGCCTTAGTATTATTATGAAGATTGTTTGTGGAATCCTAGAGGTCCACAATACAGTGTTTGTAATGGGCAAGCTTATGGTATGCAGGAGAAGCAGATACATTTCTTTGTCTTCATTTCAAGAACAACAAAAGTAGTGATCCTCAATGTGTATGAACACCTGGTGAATTTGTGGGAAATCCTTGTAGAATCCTGGCTTTCATCAGAGTGATTTGGGAAGCTCAAGTGGACTGAGGAATTGGATTTTTTTACATGGCTGATCTTTTCACAAGTGGTTTGAAAAGCACACTTTGAGATACTAGCTTTAGGAGGAAAATGTCAAAGTGTTCAGAATGCACTGGATGGAAGATGAGGAATAGAAGCTGGGCATGTATACATACCTAATCCCAGGAGGCTGAGGCTGCAGGATCATTTGAGCTCAAGTGTTCAAAACCAGCTTGGGACCTCCATCTCTAGAAAACAAAACAACAACAAAAAAGGTGAACAGCCTTTTGAAAGCACGCATTTCTTGATATTACCCAAGAATGACAAACTAGAAATAGAAAAGGCAGAGGGGGCTGTAGTCTACCTGCATCCTGTGGCTTAATCCCACAGCAAGCCCCACTTAATGTGCTGATATACATTTCAGAGGGAAGAACATGCTCTACTTTGGTGGAGATAGATATATTAAACCTTAATATGTGTTTGAAATTACATTTTTAAACCTTAAAATATAAGCTACACAGTATTGGTGCATTTGCACTATAGAACTTGGCTGTACCTTAAAATGTATCCTTCTTTCCCTCTTTAAAACAAATTATGAGACATTTACATTCTTTATAACTTTTAGGAAAAAATGTCCTGATTATCTTTTTATTTCACATATATCCTCAAAGGTTTGTAAACTTTCTCTCTTGTAATTGTTTTTTGTGCTTGTGTATGTTTGTGTGTGAGTGTGCATGTGTGGGTACAAGTGCCTCTGGAGACCAGATGTTGATATCAAGTGTTCCTCAATCACTTCTCCCTCCTTCCCTTCTCTCTTTCTCCCCCCTCTGTCTCTCTGTGCCTTTCTCTTCTCCTCTCTTTCACATGTTTGTGGTATATGTATATACATGTGTGTGCATGCATATATGTACAAGAGCACATTCATGTGTGTGGAAGCCAGAGGTGAATGTCGAATGTCTTCTTCTGTTCCCCATCTTTTCTATTTTCGGTCTTTTGGAGACAGGGTCTCTCTGTAGCCCCAGCTTGCCTGGAACTTGCTATGTGGGCCAGGCTGCCTTGAACTCACAGAGATCCTCCTGAGTGCTGGTATTAAAGGCATATACCACCATGCCCGGCCTCTGTTCCCCATCTTTTAAATTTATTTTTAATTAAAAATATCTTTATTCTTTGACAATTTCATACATGTATACAAAGTGTCTTGATCATATAACTCCCCCAACTTCCTCCTCCCACTCCCCTCCCACGTTCCCCTCCCACCTTCATGTCCTCTTTTTCTTCAAATGACTCATTGAGTCCAGTTAGTACTACCTGCATGTATGTACATGTGTATGGGGCCATCTACCAGAGCATAGGCAACCTACTAGCAGCCCCACCCCCAAAGAAAATTGGTTCTCCCTCCCCCAGCAGCTGTCAACCACCAGTAATAGCTCCTCATTTATTGGATTGGAGCTCCATGATTTAAAAATAATTAGGTAATTTTAATTAACATGTTACTTATACATAATAATGGATTTCATTATGACATTTTATGTACATAATGTATTTTAGTCATATTCACAGGCACACACACACGTTTCCCTCTGGTACTCCTGCTAATCCCCTTCCTCTCTCCAAACAGCTTCCCTGTACTTTCATGTCTTTGTGTGTTCTGAGGGACTCTAACGAGTTTCATTAGGGTTGTTTACAGGGGCCTGAGTTACAGTTTGCTTACTGGAACATGAGCACTTTGGCACTGAAGGTACAGCTTTGCACTGAACTTGGAGCTTATTGATTGGGCAAGTCTAGTTCAGGGATCGTCTTATCTCTATTTCCCCAGCGCTGGGATTACATGCATGCCCACCATTCCCAGCTATCTACATGGGTGCTGGGTATTCAAACTCATGTCTTCATGATTTTACTGCAGGCACTAAGCTGTCTTCCCAGCTCCTACTCCTTATAATATTTTAATCCTTTCCAAAATAGTCTTCTATAACTATTTGTTATGATTTTCATTCTTTGGTATTCACATGAATGCACAGAGTGGTTAAAATAACTTGCCTCTTATTTACAATGCTTCTATGTAATTTTAGTTTAGTTCTCTTACAGATGACATTAATAGTTTCAAATGTCTGTTGTAATTGTCATATAATTAGTAACAAGATAAAAGCTGTGTATAAAACTAATGGTGAATATTTGAAGTGGTGATTGTTACTTTTAGTTGTAATATTTAACATATAGCACATTAAAGTATTCCATAATTCATTTGACAGTAGATACTCAGTGCTTATTTATTTTTTATTTCTTCTTTTTTCCAAAGCTGCTTTTAAAATAGTGTCTATAAAAATAAGCTAGAAGTAGGGTTTTTTTATGTTTTAGTCTGTTAATAGAAAATTTGGGTTACCAATTATTTGATATAATTAACTCTCTGGTTTAAGATAATCAAGGACAGAATAAGGGCAAATCAGCATTCTTTGGAGACAATGAGAAATACTTGATTTTAGTCAACTTTTTGAAATTCAAGTATTTGTTCTGAAGCCAAGCTCTACCTTAGGACTCCATCCTCAGTAACCCAACTTTATACCACATTACTGCAACCATTTTTTTTTGAGACAAGGTCTTGCCATATAGCCCCAGCTGGCCAAGAACTTACTATGTAGACCAGACTGGCCTTGAACTTACAGAGATCCACTTGTCTTTGCCTCCCAAGTACTGGGATTAAAGGCATGTACACCAGGTTTACTGCAACTGTCTTTGAAGTTTATTTATTTATTTTTATTAACTGAGTTTTTAGAAAAAAAATTTTATTACTTTTATTTTATGTGTATGTGTGTATTGCTTGCATGTAGGTAAGTGCACCCGTGTCATGCAATGCCCACAGAAGTCAGAAGAGGCTGTCAGATCCCCTGGGACTGGAGTTACAGACAGTTGTTAGCTGCCATGTGGGTGCTGGGATTCAAACCCGGGTCTTCTGCAAGAACAACCAGTGTTTTTAACTGCTGAGCCATCTCTCCAGCCCTTTAACTGTGTTTTAAAAGTGTATTCCGTTTTAAAATATGTTAAAGACAACTTTATTCAAGAAATAAATAGTCCCACCTAGGGCTGTATTAGCTAATCACAAACACCCTGCCGTTTGAGGCCACTGTAAATAGAAAAGCACAGACTCTGAGAAGATGAAAGGTCTGTCTTTTCACACCTAGGACCATTAATATTTCTCAGAGGGTTTCTGCTTCAGGTGTCGTTTGAGAGCTGCTGTCTTGTGCCACAGACCCTCCTTAGTTGGTGCTATAAGTACTGTTGGTAATGCATGTTTGCAGACATGTTCCAACCACAGTTGGCTTTCTTCTCTGCCAAGGCGAGATTGCATCTATAAATATGATTGTATATTGTAAATTAAATTTTTAAAAAAGTTTTTACTTATTGTGTGTGTGCACATGTACATGTGTGCATGCAGATGTATGTGTGTGTGTGTGTGTGTGTGTGTGTGTGTGTGCATGTGTAACATACATGTTGAGATCAGAGAACAACTTTTGGGAGTCAGTTCTTTTCTTCCACCGTGGGTTCCTAGGATCAAACTCAGGTTGAGCCATCATGGCAGGCTCTAAAATGGACCTTAACGTCTCATCATCTAGCATGTACATAATTTCCATTAGTTTATTAAGTCTCTGCTGTGTAATTGGTCCTGAAGCGAGTACTGAGGTATAAACTGATGTCACCAATGACCAACGCCTGTGGTGCCCTCAAGCACTCAGCCATCCTCATCTCATAATCTCAGAAGCCAAACCTTTCTCCCAGATAATACTGTATAAATACTTTCAAACATATGCAGTATGGGACTTGCCAGCAATCTTTTGGATTATACCTATAATCGCCTCATAGAGGTGGGGTCACAGATATGATATCTCTAAAGATATTTTAGGAGTGGGTTTCTACAAAGTCCTTGCCTAATAGTGAATAGACTTTTACATTGGCTCTTCTGTTTAAAAGAACACTTTATCTGGTAGAAACATTTATTATCTTCAGCTGTTTTTTTTTTAATATTGCACGCCAATAACAATGTTTTTAAATACTTACAGCTAGTCTGTTAGATATAGTAGGTTTCCAAAATATAAACCTGAGCAACCTCTCCTATTAGATGAAGACAGTTGTCATAAGATTTGTGTTGCACTTTGTATTCTAGTATACACACATGCATGTGTCTGTACTCACAATCACATATGATTTACAGGAAAATTACCTCTTCTTTTTGTTTGTTTGTTTGTTTGTTTGTTTGTTTGTTTGTTTGTTTGAGACAGGGTCCCACTGTAGCCCTGGCTGGCCTGGAACTTGATGTATAGACCAGGCTGGCCTCAAACTCACAGAGATCCACCTGCATCTGCCTGCTGGAATTAAAGGCATGTGCCACCAGGTCTGGTCTTCACATCTTCCTTTCTTTATTTATTTTGGATATGGAAAGCCATCTTTTGTCCAGACACCAAATCCTATGAGTTCATGGCTTGACACAGGATTTGAAGTTAGATATGCCTTTCCACTTTTGGTAAGAATGAAAATTTTCTTCTCTGAAGAACTTTGATCATAACATTTATTTTCTTTCTTGGGATCAAGGTTCTGATTTTTTTTTGGTGGAATTTTTTTTTTAACTTTTACAAAAACTTTATTGAGAATTTCATACATGCATATAAGGGGTTTTGATCAAATCCATGCTCACTCCCTCCCCGCCAACATTCCCCCCTCTGAAGAGGTAACCCTAAACTCTTTTAAGGATTAGATACAAGCTC
>NW_008357456.1:527309-536697 GCF_000622305.1 Nannospalax galili
TGCAGACCGCTCTGGCTTCTTCCATGCTGAACAGGGATGCAGGGTGTGGCAATTGGAATAGCCCTTCAGTGGGTCTATCTAAAAGACTCCCAGATTGCATACCTCTTGTCTCTAAGGGGAAAAGAAATAGTTCTGATGTTTTTTAAAAAAAATACTCGTCTTTATAAACTTACAGATATCTGTAGTATTTGATATTTTAGAAAGTGGAACTATTTTATCTCCCAGGGGAAAGAGTGGTGGCCTTTGCTGCTGTAGAAGGAATTTTCTTTTCCGGATCATTTGCTGCTATATTTTGGCTAAAGAAAAGAGGTCTCATGCCTGGACTCACTTTTTCAAATGAACTGATCAGCAGAGATGAAGTAAGTAAGGAAATATTTTTCTGCTTACATTTGTGTTATAAGTAGTCGTTTATTTTTCTTTCCTCCAGGACAAATGCATATGGTTATGTAAGTATTCCAGTAATGAAAAGAGAACAGGAACACAATTCTTTCTTGGCTTGCAAGACGCTGCATTTTCCTTCTGTGTCTCTTACCATTCCTCCTCAATCTCTGCTTGTCCTTAAGTATCGATGTACTTCTGGATTCCTGCCTTAGCTTCTACTATTTGTGACTTCCCTGTTGATTTTATTTGTTCTCATGGAATCAGCGCCATTTAAATGCTCATAACTCCTCAGACTTTATCTCTATTCCAGATACTTCCTGACTTGCAAACTGAGCATTCAAGTGTGTGTTAGGTGTTTTTCTTTGTAGCCTCGGCAGGTATGTCAAACCAAATATTTTAGAAATCAGATTCATTATTGTCTTCCAAAACTTGCTGCTGCTCCTTTTTGCCCTAGTTCAATGAGTGCCACTACCCTGTTGTCCAATCAGCCAATTAGAAATCTGGGAGCCATTTTAAGTTGCTTCTTTTTTTCTCTACCACATCCGGTGGTAACTAAGCCTTGTCTACCCCACCTGCAGTACCCTCCTCATTTGTCCTACCAGCTCTATTTTTTTCACCTGTTGATTACTGTTTCTCAAGGGGCAGCTTGCAGCCTTCCTGATCCAGTAGGTAAAACTGACCTGTTTCCTTTATGCATCATTTTGCAATCTAATCCTGTCTCTGCCTTAATAGTTCATAAAATGCACTTATCTCCTTCCTTTGTTAGCCTAAATGATGTGGATCATTTATTTGATTCCAATTAGAAATTTGATCCTAATTAGAAATTTGATCCCAATTAATTTAATCCTAAGAAGAAACAAGGTTTCAGAATTTTCATTTCTTTTGCTTTAATAAAATGAAGATTTTTCATATAAGTTTTTTCCTAGTTTCTTAAATTTGATCACAAAAAGTAGAATTAATGGGTCATTTATATAGCAGTTTCCAGCTCTGCTTAGCAATGAATGAACTTTTTTCTTTTTACTGTATCCTCACCAGAATTTGGATGACCTTTCTAAACAGTTGGCCAGTTTGATAGCTATGATTGGGATCTCATCATTGTTATTTCCACTTGTTTATTACTAACACTGAACTTTATCATAACATTATTAGTTATTCATATATATTTTTTCTGAAGTTACCTATTGTCTTTTGCCTTTGTTCCAGGCGTGATGCTAATATTTTTCTGATTTAACTACTCTAAATATTTTAAGTCTGTTATATGGTAGTTTACAATCCTTTTTTTTTTTTTTTTTTGTGGTCTTTTGAGACAGAGTCTTCCTCTAGTCCCAGCCAGCCTGGAACTTACTATGTAGACCAGGCTGGCCTTGAACTCATCTCATAGAGATCTGCCTGCCTCTGCCTCCTGACTGCTGAGACTAAAGGCATGCACCACCATGCCTGGCTTTGGTAGTCTGTAATCCTTAATGGAGGGTTCATGTCTAATATGGTCATTGGTGTATCCCTAATATACAGTGATTGATTGACCTCTTTTAACACATATTTATTTACTAAATTTGTTATATATATTTATGTATTGGATGAAAATAACATTCGATTTGAACTTTGCCATATTTATTTTAAGTGTTTTCTTAAATTGTCCCTTGCTTTTAAATTTTTAAATTACATTTATTTATTTATTTATTTATTTGTGTGTGTGTGTGTGCGTGTGTGTGTGTGTGTGTGTGTGTGTGTATGTGAGCGTGCACATGCATGCACATGCATATATATAGGTATATAGGCATCTGCTACTTCATGTATGTGGAAGTCAGAGAACAACTTGTGGGGGCTGGTTCTCTCCTTCTACCATGTACGTCCTAGGGATTGAACTCTCAGGTGTTTGAGTTTATCCATCTTGCCAGCTGTGATTTATTTTATTTTATTTTATTTTTTGAGCCAGGGTCGCATGTATATCCTGACCAAGTTGGCCTCAAACTCACTGTATATCAGAGGATGACCACGAACTTCTGATCCTCCTATTTCTATCTCCTGAGTGTTGGAATTACAGATGTGTGCCACCATGCCCAGTTTTATGCTGTCAGGGGGTCAAACTCAGGGCTTCCTGCGTGAAAGGCAAGCACTCTGTCAACTGAATTATATGTCAGACTTTGTCCTTTGAAATTGTGTTGTTCTGTTAACTTAGAAAATCTTAAATTTTGTGTGATCTACTTCCAGTTTACATTTAACTCCCTAATACTGCTTAACTTTGTTTAATATAAGTGTAGAAGCAAATATAAGTATAGTATAGGGTTAGTTAGAATTTAATTTTAGTTCAAACACTCGGGGAAAAATTTCTAATTTTATTAAGCAACCTTTCTCAAGTAATTCATGCCACCTTCTTTATTATATGCTGAGGTTTTGTTATACTAAAATCTGTTTCATGACTTTCTCTCTTTCATTGGCTTATCTATCAGCGTTTATGCCTTAACAAACTGCTGATTTGCAGTTGTATATGTGATGGAGTTTTGTTTGTTTGGAATGCTAGGGATCAAACTTTGGGCCTCATGCATGTGAGGCAAGCACTCTACTACTGAACTGTTTTCCCAGCCCTCTTCTTACCTTTTGAGACAGGGTCTTCCAAAATCACCCAGGCAGCCCTTGATCTTGTGGTCCTCCTGCCTCAACCTCTTTAGTAGCTGGGACTACAAGCCTGTGTCACCAGGCCTAGCAGTGGTATGTTTTAATAATTGGTAGAATAAATCTTAAAACTTTAATTTTTAAGATGTTCTTGTAAGATTCTGCCCATTTGCCCTTTCAGATTGTTTTTTAATTAAAACTGGTCTCATTAGAACTTTGAATGATATTGCTTTAAATCTCAAAGTCATTTTTATACATTTATTGATTTAACAATTATGCTTATCTTTGATGTACTGGTCTCTGCAGTAGGTAGCTAGCCGTCAGTTCTAATTAACACTTTAACATCTCTCAGTAGTTTATTTGACTGTTGCCTTTGGTAATTTGAAGAATTTCCTTGAGTCAAGTCTGGGAAAAAAATTTACTCATAAGTTTTCCAAGATTAGGTATTGAAAGAGGTGTGTTTTTTAAAAAGATAGTTTTATTTAATGATAAGATTTAGATAGATAATGCTTAGAATACAATCTTTGATTTGGGATTCTTTGAATGATTGGGTTTTTGTTGATTCATTTAGCAAACTAAGGAACTCTGATTTGTGATTCTTTACAGTGCACATCTTTCCCTTCCTTGATTGCTTACAAAGTCATTTTTCTTTGTAGTTTAGAAATGTTAATAGATTCTACCTTGGTGTCATACTCTAAAATTAGTTAATATTGTTGACAATTCCATCATCTTCCCATGTGGCTTCTTTTTTGTTGTTGTTTTGAGTGTGAAAATTCTCTTCTCTTCTTTTGATTTTTAGCTTTTTAGCATCTGCTTGGTGCCATGGAATCCCGTGTGCCAGCTGACTGCCATTGGTCTGTTCTGCAGTTACTTAAGGTTTTATAGTGTTTATTGTATTTGCATAACCGTTTTGTTCTTAGGACTGTTTCATAAGCTATTCTTCTCTGGTTGAGCTATCTGCAATGGCTTCAGAAGGTTTGCATCCTTCTTTTCCATTTGCATTATACCAAATTCACTTTTCTTGACTTATTCTTAACATAAATATTGTCTTTTTGGAGTCTCTGAGTGAGCTTAGCCTATTCTGTAAATGCTGTTTTATTTACTTTTCTTGTTACTGTGGAAAAATACCTGACAAGAAATCACTTAAGGAAGGGCTTATTTTGGCTTATAGTTCTAAGGGATACAGTCCATCATCAGAGGTAAGGTATGGTGACAGGAGCGGCTGGTCACAGTGCAACCCTTGAAGGAAGGAGAGAGCAATGGATGTTGGGGCTCAGCTCACTTTTTGCTTTTTATTCAGTCCAGGGCCCAGCCTATGGAATGGCACTGCCTGTATTTAGGGTGGATCTTCTCACCTCAATTACCCCAATCTAGAAAATTTCTCACAGTCATGCCCAAAGGTTTGTTTCCAGGGTGATTCTAAATTCCATCAAATTGACAATCAGGATTAACCATCACAATTATTTAAAGTTTTTCAAGCACCCCTTAATTTTTTTGACATTTAAAAATTAATTTTCATCTTGTCTCTTCTTACTTTGTTTTCCTTTCCAGGATGTTCTTGTTACAGTTTTTGTTTGTGAATTAACATTTTAATATCGATGAACTAAGATTTGCTACCATTAATTAAAATTTTAAATTTTAAGTTATTAAATTGGCATTCAATGAAATTGGAAGAAAGGAGGCTCCTGGCTCTGTTAACCTCTTCTTCATCTCCAGGAAGTTCCATGTTTGTATTTTATACCATGCTTTGACGCATCCTTAAATGCAGGTAGCTGATTAAAAGGTCTTTGATAATAAGCATTTGTCTTCTGTTTCAGGGACTTCACTGTGACTTTGCTTGCTTGATGTTTCAATACTTAGTAAATAAACCTTCAGAAGAAAGGGTCAAAGAGATCATTGTTGATGCTGTCAGCATTGAGCAAGTAAGTAGGGGAGTTTAATGTAGTTAGCACATCTTTCTGATATTTGTATTACTATTATTTGACTATATTTTATTGTAATTAATTAATTCATTTTTTGAGATAGAGTCTCCCTGTAGCCCCAGCTGGCATAGAACTTACTATGTAGACCAGGGTGGCCTTGATCTCACAGAGATCTACCTGCCTCTGCCTCCCTAGTGCTGGGATTAAAGGCATGCACCATGATGCCCAGAGATTACATTTATTTATTTACTTATTATTATTTTATTATTTACCTATTATTTTTACATTTTAAATTGACTTTTTGTGATTTCCATACAATATAATTTGATGGCATTTAGATCCCCCTCCCTATCTGCACCTCCATTTATTTTCCTCTTGCCCAATTTAGTGTTCTCTATTGTACATATAATAGGGCCTACTGAGTCTAATTTGTGTCCCCAAATGTCCTTCAGTGTGGGTCCATCCACTGGGGCCTGGTTAACCTACCAAGAGTTCCATCCTTGAAAGAGACTATCTGTCCTTCTCCCAGCAGCCATCTGTTGCAGCCGTTGGTTGCCAAAAGTTCCTTAGGTTGGGTTGGGATTTCTTCCCCACTTCTCCATGTCTGTGCTAAGCTTTTGTCTGGTTTGAGCTTGCATAGTACTTGTGTATGCTGTCATAATTGCTGTGTGTTCATATGAGTAACTGAACTGTCTGGAAAACTCTGTTTCCTTGTGATCATTCACCTTCCCTGGTTCTTACAGTCTTTCTGCCCTCTCTTTTACAATGATCCCTGAGCCTTCAGAGGCAGAAGTTTGATATAGGTGTCCTAGTCACAGATAAGCACTCTGTAGCATCTTGTTCTCTGCATGCTGGCCAGTTATGGATTTCTGTGTTAATCACTATCTGCATAAGGAAACTTCTCTTCTGAGAGTTCAGAGATGCATTAATCTATGGGTACAATAAGTCATTAGGAGTCAGTTTAATATGGTACCTACTTATTAGAAAACTACTATTGGGCTCTCCCCTATGCCCTGTGACCTATCTAGCCTCAGGTTCCTAAGCCTGATATCAATGTCAGGTATAGGCTCCATCCTATGAAGTGGACCTTAAATCCAATTACAGAGTGGTTGGTTACTCCCATAATATTTGTGCCACTTTTGCACTGGTGCGCATATCTTGCCAGGCCAGTTTTTGAATCACAGGATTCATAACTGGGTAAGGTTCATGGTTATTTTTCCCTCTGGTAGCATGCCTAGCACCTTCCAGCACTATTGAATGCTAGCCAGTAGAGATGAGGCTCTGAGGTCAGCATTCACTTGATTTCTCCTTGTTTGTTTTACAGCTCATGTATATAGTGTTTTCAGCAGTAGGGTTTTACCATTAAGTTCTGGTGGGTAGCCAAACCAGCTATTAAATTCCATTTAAAATTTTTGTTTTGAAATGATATCTCATTATACTTAGTGAACTGGCCTTGAACTTCTGAGCTTAAGCAGTTTTCTCACATCAGCCTGCTGGTACTGTGCCCAACAGCATTTGATTATGTTGTAGGTCAATATCAGTAAATTTATGCCCAATCCAGTTTGTCAGTGCTGACACATGATATATTGAAGTTATTATGTCAGTTTATAATTTGCTTTAGATGTCAGTCTCTATTATATAACAAGGTTTTCTGTATAAGCAGTCTGTTTCAGTGCTACATTTCAAAAACATTTCATTTATTATATTTTATTATTTTTATTCTATGTGTATTGCCTGCATATGTGCAAGTGCACCGATGTCATGCAATGCCCGTGAGGTCCAAAGAGGACGTTGGATCCCCTGGAACTAAAGTTATGGATGATTGTTAGCTGCCATGTGGATGCTAGGAATTGAACCCAGGTCCTCTGCAAGAGCAATCAGTGCTCTTAACTGCTGAGTCATCTCTCCAGCCTCAGGGCTGCATTTTTGTCTTGTTAATTTATCTATCAAATTCTATTCTATAACAAACTTTAAATTATTGTGGCTTCATATATTTTCAGATTTTTAGCTACTAGAGAGCAATGATAGTTTCTTGTTTGTTTTGTATTTCAATAACCTAGCAGGGTACATGATGAGGCATAAACCAAATATTTATAGAATGAATAAGTAAATGAATTAGTGAAGATAAAGCTTAATTTATGGCAGGTAAAGATTTCTGACTCGAAAAAGCTTGATGTCCTACTTAAAATGTATTTTTTATCACTCCAAAGAACTAATTTTAAAATGAAATTTGCTTAACTTGGTTTCAAACATTACATATTTATAGGCATGGTGTTCATGTTGGGAGGGGGAAGAGGCATCTGTTTTGGCACCTTAATCATTTTGAGGATGAATTACATGGTTAATGAGCTTTTATTTTTCTCTATTAACACACTGTCAGTGTAGTTGGAATCCAGTTCATCTCTCAATCTGCAAATCCATTTCTGTTTGTTCTCATGTCTCTGTGAATTGAGTAGTCTCCCTTTCATAGTCACGCTCCCCATGATGATGATCTCTGGTGAACTTTTGTCTGGATATTTCAGAACAAAGCATCTCCTTTTTTCTATTGAGAAAATTTATGAATCAGGTCTCAATATATTACTTTAAAAGCTCCAATAATTAGATGGTTTTCTATTTATTTTGGCTCCTTGAGAATGTGAAACAATATAATTAGAAATATCTCAAACATTTGTAAACAAATGGCCATCATTTCCATGTGAATTTATCCGAACATACTTGCCTTGAACAAAATCAATGTCTAGAATACTAATAAGACTAAACTCTGTGTTAGTTACTTTTCTCATTCCTCTGAAGAATTGAAAGAAAAGAGGATATATTTTGGTTCTCAGATCAAAGGGTATAATCTGTCGTAGCAAGGAAGGCATGGTGACTAGGGCTCAAATGGGAGCTTGAAGTGCAGTGTGTTCATATTTTGGCAGACCAGGAAGTAGAGATGGACTGGAAGAAGGCCCTCAAGGCTCACTCCCAGTGATGTATTTCTACCAAGCAGGTCTCACCTCTTAAAGGTTCCATAACCAGTGTCACCAGGTATGGACTCATGAGCCTGTAGGGAACTTTTCAAATTCAAACCACAATATGTAGTACTTGGGGAATTCATGCTTATTTATTGATCTGTCTTTCTACCTTAACCTGCTTTTGTTTGCTTTTCAGGAGTTTTTAACAGAAGCCTTGCCAGTTGGCCTCATTGGAATGAACTGTGTTTTAATGAAACAGTATATTGAGTTTGTAGCTGACAGATTACTTGTAGAGCTTGGATTCTCAAAGGTAAATAAAGTTTTTAAAACATGTTACTACCAGTTAAAATGTTACAGTCAAGTAATATTCCTAAAACATATGTTACTAAAAGCATTTTTAATATACTAATCTACTTTAAAAAGTATCTATGACAATTTGGATGTGTGATGTTCATCTGTAATTCTAAAATTTGGGAGGCTAGGGCAGGAGGATTGCGAATTTGAGGTCAACCTACACATTCTATCTCAAGCAAATACATAAATAAAGGTATATGACAGACTCATTTTTGTATGAAAAACATGAGTTATTCAAAATCTTTTGAAACTAAAAATCCATAGTAGAAGTAGGAGACTGATAAATATTAGAACCAATAAGTTCAATAAATTGCAATAGTTGTAGAGATATTTATTAAGGGACTATTTTCAGTCAATTGATCTTAATTCACTAATATATTTATCCTCATATAAATTCTCATTTGCTTAATGTAACTTTGAGGCTAGTACTTTCACATAGAAAATAGTTAATAGGAAGATATTAACTGTCATTTGACTTTTGTGTGTGTATGTATATAAGTATGTGTATGCTGGGGATCAAACATAGGTTCTTGCATGTGTAGGACAAGAACTTTACCACTGAGATTCATTCTTAGCCCTGATTTGACTCTTTGGGTTATTTTATCTGATTTATCAGTTGTCTTTAGTTTACTTCTGATATTTGTTTATCAGAGATGATGTACCTGAATTCCATAAAGAGACATGATTGTCATGTGATTTTGGGTTTTACCACTTTCTAGCTATGTGACCTTTGGCAAGTTATTTAACCTCTGTCTCAGTTTCTCCATCTGTAAAATGGAGATTAAAAAAACACTTGCTACAGCTCCCGCCCTCAGGCCTCTCTGGGGGTAAGTCTACCGTGCAGCCCTCCTCGCCTTGACTCTGCCAGCCGCGCTCACCCTTCCATCTCCCCCGCTGTTCTCTACTCCTAGCTTGGGCCCTGTGCCATTCCTAGTCTTGGGGCCCCAGACACCTGGGGAGCCACTGCTGATTCCTGACCCTGTTCACCCCCACTGGCTTGGTGCCTTCCTTGGGCCCCAGGAGCACTACCTCTAGACCCGGCCCCGCCACCACCACTCTCTGCTTCCTGATCCTGCAACACCCGCCAGCCTCGTTCTGGGGCTGACAGCCTCTTTCTGGGGCTCCGAGGCTTACCTTACTCTCTCTGATCCTTTGAGTCCAGTA
>NW_008357456.1:538528-539031 GCF_000622305.1 Nannospalax galili
AGCTGAAGGAATTCATGTCCACAAAACCAGCCCTTCAGAGAGTTCTGGAAGCAATACAAAGAGCTGAAGAAAGAAGCATCTATACCTGAGGGGTTGCTATATCAAGAATGTGAACAGAAATAAATATTAATGGACTGAACTCCCCAGTCAAAAGACAAAGACTAGGTGAATGGATTAAGAAACAAAACCCATCCTTTTGTTGTCTACAAGAAACTCATCTCATTTTCAAGGACAGGCACTACCTTAAGTGAAAGGATGGAAAAAATATACCAAGCAAACGGCACTAAGAAAAAAGCATGTGTAGCAATCCTAATATCTGACAAAATAGATTTTAAACTGAAACTAACTAGAAGAGACAAAAGGGCTATTTCATTCTGATTAAAGGAACAATCAATCAAGAAGATATTACAATCATGAACATATAGTCACCAAACTCTGGTGCACCCAACTTCATAAAAAAAATACTACAGGACTTTAAGACCCAAATTAACCCCAACTCATTA
>NW_008357456.1:544093-547552 GCF_000622305.1 Nannospalax galili
ACCACTTGCTACAAAGGATTGCTGATGAACTGGTATACTCAAGGCTCTTAATGTAATCAGACACATAGTAAATGCATACTAAATCTATACTAAAAACACACTTTGTACTCAATATATTAAGTGGAACATTCATAGAAATACAAGTTTAAATTATATTTAATGAGAAGCTCTGTCTGTGAAGTTAGGGCTAATTATTGAGCATTTTTTTTGTAATACATTTATATTCTGGTAACCACAGAAGTACTTAATTGAGAGAGTTAAGTGGGACAAAGAATTTTTGTAAGATGAAATTTTTATATTTTATTGCTTTGACTGTAGGATCCTCTCTAAGTTTACTTATGATAAGAGAAATCATTATTAAAATTTTGTCAGTATAATCTCTTAAACTTATAAACCATCTGTATTAAAAGAAATAGTGTATGTTCATAACTTTTACCAGTATGTTTGTTATGGGAAAATTAACTTGCTTGTTTAAGCCTTAAAGGAATTCATTATTTTTTAAAATATTTTATTTATTTTTATTTTATGTGTATGGATGTATTGCCTGCATGTATGTGAGTGCATCCGTGTTGTGCAATGCCACGGAGATCAGAAGAGGGCCTTGGATTCCCCTGGAACTGGAGTTAAGGACGGTTCGTAGATGCCATGTGGGTGCTGGGACTCGAACCCAGGTTTGCATGAGCAGCCAGTGCTCTTGAACACTGAACCATTTCTCCAGCCCCAGGAATTCATTATTATTATTATTATTATTATTATTATTATTTTGGTCTTTTTGAGACAGGGTCTCCCTGTAGCCCCAGCTGGCCTAGAACTCACTATGTAGACTAGGCTGGCCGTGAACTCACAAAGATCCGCCTGCCTCTGCCTTCCAAGTGCTGGGACTTTTTAACAACGATCTTATCCTCACATTTTCATTTCCATGCTTTCTTGTGTGTGGTAAAACTGGTGACCCTTGAGTCTATCTAGTTTTCCTTTGGGAACTTGCTGTAGCGGTAGGTCTGCAAAACATGCTTCTTTTTGAAAAAGAAACAATGTAAAACTTCATTTTCCTACAGGTCTTCCAAATATCTGAATAAATTTCAAAAAGCAATTAATACAGCCTCTTAGATTCTAACACAGTAAAATTGGAAGTTAACAAAAAAATTGTTAATGAACTCCATCGACTTAGAAAAGAAATTCTTTAAAATAGATTAAAGGAGGTAGACAATAGAGCACATACTTAAATGTGCAGGGCTCTGGTTTCAAGCTCTAGCACCAAAGAAATAAAAATAAAAACTATTTTAAAATATCAACTAACAGTCAAGTTGCTTATATATCAGAACCTGTAGAAAGCAATCAAAGAATTCCTTAAGAACTTGCCTTGAGTATGTATATTAAGAAAATAAGACAAGCCAGGTGTGATCCTAGCACTTGGGAGGCAGGAGGATCTCCTCGAGTTTGAGGCCAGCCTAGTGTACATAGTGAATTCCAGACCAGCCAGGGCTATAGAGACAGACCCTGTGAGAGAAAATAAGGAGAGGAAAACAAGATGATTTAAAATATATGAACTATACTTTGAATCCCAGGAACTAGAAAAAAAAATTGTTCCTATGGTGATAGCTCTTGATTAAAGAGATAATTTAACCAACATTTTTAACAGGTTCTTTTTTTTCGCCTTTAAAAATTTTAAATTATTTATTTAATAACCACATACTTAGAAGAAGCATTTCATTACATCAGCATTGACATATTCAACAGCAATTTTCTGAGCTAGGCTGCATCTCTTACAAAATTGGCTGTACATTTTTAGGTTTGCAGTTGAATTATTACAGTTATACAATGTTGAACTCAGTATAAACCCTATAAGGCATAAAACTGAATGGGGTTTTAGCCTTTAAAAAAGCTCTCCATTTCATTTTAAAATATACTGTTTCATACAGAAAAACTCATTTTGAATGCTACTAACACTTAGATGTTTGCACATGCATCTCTAATCTTTATTTATCTGATTATTACTAGTCATAATTGGTTGCACTTGGATCCTTGGTGCCTGTGTATGTCTATAAAGTCATTGGGTAGATTTCAATGGTATCTTTTACTCATTATAAACTCTATAAGACATAAAATTAAATGAGGTTCCAATGTTTAAAAAAGATCTCCACCTCGTTGTCAAAACACACAGTTTCATACAGAAAAATTCATTCCAAGGCTATTGACATTGAGACGTTTTCACATGCATTTCTAATCTCTATATACATGACTATAACTGGTCACAGTCACCCACCTTCTGAGCTCCTCGGCATCTGAGCATGAATACAAACTCGTCAGGTAGACAGCCTTCCTCTCCCACTAGAGCCTCCATACTCTGCTATCCCTGCCACTGTCCACTGTGCTGTCAGCACCCCCATCCATTCCCCCCATCTGCCCTTCTGGTAAATCTAGTCAGCCAGAGGTCCCTTTAACAGGTTCTTTAAAAAAAATATTTCTTATTGAATTTTTGTGTATTTCATATACAAAATCTTAGTCTTCTTTATACCCCTTCCCCATTGGCACCCTCCCATAGCCCCCCCACTGGATTTCATGCATTCTGTCATTTATGTTAAGGCCTATTGAGCCAAGTTAATGTCCCCTGATGTGCCTCAGTGCAAGTTCATCCACTGGGGTCTAGTCACCTTATGTAGAGTCTCTCCCTTAAAGAAGATCAGCTCTTCCTCACTCAGTAGTAATCAGCTGCCCTATAGTTCTTTGGCTAAGATTGGGGCCTACTGCCCATTTCCACAATTCTATGCTAGGTTTTTGTCTGCTTGAGCTTGCATGGGTCTTGTGCATGCTGACATCATTGCTGTAAATTCATGTGCGTAAGGTCCCAGGAACCTGTAAGATTCTATTTCCATATGGCCATATACTTCTCCCCTGGCTTTTACAATCTTTCTGTCCCCTCTTCTGCGATGGTCCCTGAGCCCTGGGTTCATTGCCCTCTATTGCATGAGGAAGCTTCGCTGATGAGAGTTGAGGGATGCATTAGTTTTCTCTCTACCCCTTGTTCCAATGTGTTCCATGAGTCTTAGGTATAGAGGTTCCATTGTAGTTGTGTCACTTAAGATTGGGCATTTCACAGACACTTATTCTCTGTGTGTGACCAGTTGTAGACCTCTTAAGTTCTACAATTTAAGAAGCCACGTTGATGATATTCTCAACTTCCGTTTCAGTTTAAGATTAGTTGATGAAAATCTGAGTACGTCTATGTGTTAAAACAAATCACTTAATTTAGTTTGGTCTTTACCTTGTCTATGCCGTAAGTGATTTAAGTCCAGGTTTTTGTTTTGTTTCTGTTTTGGGTTTTTGAGACAGGATTTCCCTTAACTCGCTAGGTAGACCAGGCAGCCTCAAATTCACAGAGATCTGCCTGCCTCTGCCTCCTGAGTGCTGGGGTTAAAGGTATGTGCCATCATACCTGGCTCAGGTCCAGTTTATATATAT
>NW_008357456.1:547616-566145 GCF_000622305.1 Nannospalax galili
TCAGCCTCATGACATATGAGCTTTTATAAAAATATAAATGTATATTTAAAAATTTATTAAAATACAGTCACATAGCATGAAACTTGACCATTTAAATGTAAAATGTTTTTTAATATATTCAGTGTTCAGCCTTCACAACAAAATATTTTAGGACATTTTTATCATCCAAAGAAAAACTCCATTCCTATGAACCATCAGTCATTTCCCTTCTTCCCCTTCTTCTTCTCATTCCTTGCTTAGGCAATTACTAATCTAATTTTTGTTTTTATAGATCTGCTTATTCTAATATATTCCATTTGATATAAATAGAATTGCTTGATTCATGGCTTTTGTGGCTCTCTTCTTTCCTTTAATGTTTTCATGCTTCATTCATGATGTAACCTATACTGGTACTTTTTTCTTTTTATTGCTAAGTAATATCTCATTATATGGATATACTAAATTGTATCTATTCATCCATCAGTTGATAGACAGTGGGTTGTTTTCACTGCTTTTTGCTCTTATGAATAATGTTGCTATGAACATTCATATATACATTATGTAGCACTGGCTGACCTGAAACTAGCTACATAGACCAAGCTGGCCTCAGAGTCACAGAGCTCTCCTTGCCTCTGCCTCCCAAGTGCTGGGATTAAATGCATGTGCTGCCATGTCAGGCACAATTTTTTCATAGATATATATTTTCATTTCAATTGAGTATATACCTAGAAATGAAATTTCTGGATCATATGATAATTTCATGTTTAATTATTAGAAGTACTGCCAGACTGTTTTCCAAAGTGTCTAGATAATTTTACATTCTTACTAGTGTATGAGGGTTCTAATTTCTACACATCCTCACCAATAGTTATCTTTTTTTTTTTTTTTTTTTTTTTTTGGGTTTTTTTGAAACAGGGTCTCCCTGTAGCCCCAGCTGTCCTGGAACTCACTATGTAGACCAGGCTGGACTTGAACTCACAGAAATCCTCCTGCCTTGGCCTCCCGAGTGCTGGGATTAAAGGCGTGCCCCACCACACCTGGCATTTAGTCAGCCGACAAAGTCTGGAGTGGTCTTTTCATTGTGCTTTTGATTTGCATTTCCCTAGTAGGTAGAGACTTTGGGGACATTTTCATGTGCTTATTGGCCTTTTATGTACCTTCTTTGAAGAAGTGTCTCTGTATTTATTTGATCCTCTGTATTCTTTTTTATTGATTTTTAGGTTAGCATAAAAAGTATTGGGTTTCTTTATGGCATCTTCATACATGTGTGTCATATTCTGTTCTAATCCTCTGTCTTTTTTTTTTAATTGGGTTGTTTAAATGTATCCTTATTTGAGATATTGACAGCCTGCTATGATACTCTTAAGTACAGAAGTCCTCCTTTATTGTACCCTTGAATGACTGGAACATCTTACAGTGTCGGTCCAGCTGGACCTCCAGCTCTAGCTTCTTCAACTCAGAAACAGTAAAAAGCTGCATGGCAATGAGAACCCAGCTCTCTTTGTGTAGATATCTGGTCATTGGGTAGAATTTATTTCTTCCTTGGTCATGATCCTTTCATTGTTGGTTTTTTGTTTCTTTTTCTTTTTTGGTATTTTTCAGACAGGGTCTCCCTGTGGTCCCAGCTGGCCTGGACCTCGCTATGTAGACCTAGCTGGCCTTGAACTCACTATATAGACCCGGCTGGCCTCGAACTCAGAGATCCGCCTGCCTCTGCCTCTCAAGTGCTGGGATTAAAAGTGTGCACCACCATGACTGGCTTGATCATGATTCCTTAATGTCAATTTGTTGATTATCTATGCTCTTGTGAATCATACAAGAGCATAGATAATCCTGTGTCCTTGGGATCACAGGACATTGATAGTAATTTTGTATTTTGTAGACCATATATAGGTAACCATGTAATAGTATGACTGTGAGAAGTGTGCATAGTTTTCTTTGGTCAGTGTTTAATATTTAATTTCCTGAAATAATCTTATTTTCAATTTCATGGATTATCAGGGATATTAATAAAGTTTCTTGAGGAGGTTAATAACAAGTTCTCAACCATCTGAAAAATTTATCAGTATCTTAGAGGAATAATGTGGCTCTGTAGGTGACTGGAAGGGGGAGACCTGCACTCAGGTTTTTGTCATCTTTGCCCTTGTTATGGGATGTAATTTGGCTTCTTCAGAATGTCTAATGACATTTTGTTTCTTTACAGGTTTTTCAGGCAGACAATCCTTTTGATTTTATGGAAAACATTTCTTTAGAAGGGAAAACAAATTTTTTTGAGAAACGAGTTTCAGAGTATCAGCGTTTTGCAGTGATGGCGGAAACCACAGATAACATCTTCACCTTGGATGCAGATTTTTAAAGCCTCCCCCCTAAAAAAAACCTAAAAACTTATCATTGGTAAATAGCAGTCTATTTTTCTCTGCCTTTTTAAAACTTCAAATATCTCCTTTAAGTGAACAGGAATTTGAATGTAAGGAAATCTAAAACCAAATTTTAAGCAAGTTGGATTTATCTAAACACACTGTAATTTTCCTTTACAACAAAAGTGTGACCTAAATACTCCCCTTTTTTAATCACTCTCATCTAAGATAGCATTAGATCATAGATTGAAGACAGGTATGAGTTTGACATTCTGCCCTTACATCCTTTGTGTGATCCTTGGCAAGTCAGTTAATCACTGTAAACTCCAACACATTTGTCTTTAAAATGGGTATAATAAGTCCCAAGTTCATAGAGGTGACAGAAGGATTAATATATAAAAGTAAGTGCTTAACCAATTCTTCTACCTCTACTACCTCTACTGCTTCTTAATATCATTGATAAGATTTATTGCAGTGACATTGTGATACAATACACTCCTCAAAGTGATTGGGATTCTGGGTTGTAAGATCTACAATTAGATTCTTGTATTTTTAATGTGTATGAGAAGAATATAAGGATTTCCTTATATCATAATTCTCATCAACTTCTTTGAGTTTTTCAGTATGTAGTAAAGACATTATAGCTCTCAGTTGCTTGAGGTGGGAGCCTTGTGGGGTAGAATCCAGAGAGTTATTATGGTAGTTGACCTTGCAAGAAAAGTTATTCTTCAGGAATTAAAAGGGCAACTATTGCCAGATATAGCCTTGGAATGTTTAGAACTAGGATAGACTGGCATTTCTCAAAATAACGTTGTTAGATCTGGTGGACCCTCCAGAATTTTTGTGCTGGAAAAGGAGATTTAGTGATCAGATGAGTTTGGGAAACTCCATCCCTCCTTAGAATGTACATCAGTGCCACAACTGAGGGAGTGTGCAGTACAGAAGTAGCTCACTTTGATAACCCACATATATGTACTCAACAGTGTGTTTTCTACCTCCCAACATCTCTCTCAGCAGGCCTCTCAGTACATTGGAATCATTTATACATACTGAAAATGGACAAAAAAGAGACGTGATAGGGATTACTGGAACATTTCAGATTTATGCCAAGCTGAGGAATTTATCTGAGACTGACGTCAGCTGTATGATAAGATGGTGAGGGAGATGGAAATCTAGCTAGGAAAGATTCAGAAAAGGCCAGGAGCCAAGGCATCTGCTCCTCTTCATTTTCAGGAAACATCAAGAAGTAGCTTGAGCCCCTTCAACCACTTGTTTCCTGCTTAGCAATATATGGAAGTTTGAGGGCTGTGGAGAAGGCTCAGTCAGTCAAGTGCCTGCTGCCCAAGCATGAGAACATGAGTTTGGATTCCCAGTATCCACATAAAACCCATTGCAGCACACATCCATCACACACACACACACACACACACACACACACACACACACACATATAAAATTCTGGAAGCAGAAATTCAAATATGTTTCTTTTATGTAAGTTTTTGTTCAGTTTAAAAGGAGTCAGTCATAATTTCATTATTAGAGAGAACATCAGAAACCAGACCTTTTGGCCTATGGTCATTCTGTTACTTGTTCATTTGGTTAAGGTTTTCTTCTGTAGTCACCCAATAGCCTCCTAAGCTTGACAGAGCAGCTGTTATTGAAACATAGAATTGCGAGGGTTCAGAGAAGCTGAATTACTTGGCCAAGATCTCATACTCTGTCCCTACCAATTTTTAGAGGCTATCACATCCCTTAAATTTAGTTCTTTGGCATCTACCTTAATTTGATTTTGCTATTTCCTTGCTAATTAAAGTATCATGCGCTATCACAGTACTAATGAATACTTTAATTAGAGTATCAAAATATCACAGAGAAACATTTGAGATATTCAGGTAATATGTTCCAAGGTATTTATCTACTACCATATAGAAACATCTAAAACTGACAATATCTGTAATTATATCAGAATGAAAGAAAAAGTTTTACAGTGCATACTCCCTAAATTTTGGGTCCAGATCTTTATTATAAATAATGACAGGTGCCTTAATGTGAGGCTTATTTAAAGTAACAGTAAGCATAACTGTATTTGGAAGAAGTCTTTAAAAAATGGATTTTTAATACACTGTTATATTATATTCAGTATTCTGTGCCCTTTTCAATGTCTCCAGATTGCACATTTATTTATTATGTTTAATATTTTGGTTCTTAGATATGAAAGAATCAAGAAGTTGTAGAATGTATTTTTAATATTTCACAGGTAAAGAAAAAATTGAGTTTATAACTGTTTTCTCTTTCTTACAGCACATGTATTTAAATCATTGCTATAATAAAGTTAACTATTATTTAACGACGTAAAAACATAGTTCTGTGATAAACTGAACTTATTGGAAGCATTTTGTTGTAGCACAAATCATGGCTTGCATGAACTTTGGGCGAGTTTATTCTAGCACTGTTAGGTAGGACTGAGTTTCTGAGTTTCAGTAATCAACAATTATTCTTACAATGTAAGCTGCCCCAAGCCATGTCTTGTTATTTGAGCATTTTACAGTTGTTTCACTTAAAAATATTCAGGTGATTTGGCTTCTTTTTCCCCTTTATTATATTTTATTTTTCCTTCTTTGAGTTAACATTTCACTATATGTTCTGGCCTGGCTTATAACTTGTATATATAGCCCAGGCTGACTTAAACTCATGATCCTCCTGCCTCAGCCTCCCAAGTACTGGGATTACAGATGCCACCATGCTCAGCTGCCACTTTATTTTTTGTGCAAGAAGAAATGCATTCAGAAAAATGTAGCAGTTTACATATTAAAAATAATTTAATATTCAGAATTTTACATTTAATATACTCCTGTTACTCGCCCAGAATCCCCTAGAATCCCCAGATTTACTTTGGACAATGAAGCTAAGGGCTTAATGTCACAAACTTCATTGATAAAGAAAGCTGCTGGTGGGCTGCAAGTCAGCCCTAAAATCAAGTGTCAAGTTTTAAGCTAATCAAGTGAATTGGCAGCTAACTCAGACAGACCTAGACAAGAGACAGAGGCTGAACGTCTTTGTTCCTCACCACTTTCTTTAAATGGTCGACTCCTTTGTAAACTGCTCTGGGTTTGAAGAAGAATCTGATATTCCTGAAGAAATGGGGGGAGGATTTGTCCTTCAAATTTGTGGCTTAATTCTGTTAAAAAAATATATATATATGTAAAAATGGAAGACTGAAGAATTTATTTTTTGGAAAGTTAGTTCACAGTATTTTTAATATATATTTAACTCTTACAACTTCATTTTGATTTTTCCAAATGGCTGGTCATTTAGCAAAATTGTTTACCATTTATTATGTCTATAGAAAGCTTTATTAGACATGGTGTTACTAAATATATTTTGCTAAAATACACTATGGCAAATCAAACCCACCTTGCATGTAGAGAATAGGGATTTTTCCCCAATGAAACAAGGTATTCTTTTTTTGTTGAGTATATTGAAATAAATTGTATCATTACGTCATTTTGGGTATGTTCTTTTGGGTAAGAGTTTTTTATATTAGTGCAGGCTACCTTAATCCTAACGTAGTGCAGTTGGTACTATTATGTAATTTGTTTAGCTATCCCAGCTGCCACAGTTCTTATACCTGATCAAGACCCTCCATCTCTCCTTTACGTACTCCCAATTCATGATCTTCTCTTGTTTCTTTGCATTACCTGAGAGCCCATAATCCCCCGTATCAGTAATCACAGCATTATTATCAGTACCCTGACTGCTGTTCCTCCTTTATGTTTTATTGAGCATAAAGAAATCCAAGAAATTCTCCAGGACCATTCCAAAGCAACAATCCAAGTTGTTATATTTTCACCTCTGCAGTCAAATTCTGTAGAGAAAAAAGTCAGACCAGGACTGGTAAGATGGCTCAGTAGGTAAAAGTGCTTGCTATATGGGCCAAGATGACAGAATTTGATTCCTGGCACCTACATAAAAGTGGAAAGGGAGAACCAATTCTCTGAGGAATGTCCTCTGACCTCTACACACAAGCCCTGAATTGTGTACCCCTACACTCAAACATACATCATACACAAAATAATAACATAAAAATGTTAAAAAGTCATCAAACAGGCAAGTTGGATTGGTTATTTGTTTAAATCACAATTACCTACCTCAGAACTGTCTGCAATCCTACACTAGTACCCTGGTGAATTGGATCTCCATTCTTCACCGTTGCTGTTTCAGATCTTCTCTCCTCAGTTGTACCCTCATTCCCAAACAGTTGACCTTTACATCTTTTCCTTTGTGGACATTGGACATTCAGGAAAGTGAGCATAGTTGAGAGAAATTTTAATGCTATAGCCCTAAATCTAGAGCCTAAGGAAGTTGGTGGAAGAATTCAAGATACAAATTTCTGCATATGATTTCTGCTCTATGGAGTCATAACCAGAGTGGTTTGCAAGTATCTGGGATTAATGGCCCCTGCCTTCTTTACTGGCAGCTCTGTGCTTATTGCCCTCTGTACTTGTAACTTTCTGGAACATGATGTACTGAATTTATAGTTGATTCACTTTAGGGTTAGGGCCATGGTCTTTGCACTTGGATTATCCTGGGAGGTAGCTCAGAGGTGGATGCTTGCCTAGTTTGTGTGTGAGCCCCTGGGTTCTATTCAATCCCAAACACAAAACAAAACAACTGGCATCAATGAAATACCCTTGTATTGTCCTTGGTGACATGTAGCAGATGCTCTGTAACTTGTATTTGATGAAGGGTGAAATGACAGAATTAGTTGCATGGTGGAGCCTGTTATGTCATCAGAATAATTGACAGCTGAGCACACATGATCCACAAGCTTCATTTAATTTTTTAACAATCCTACCAAGAAGGGATTTTTTTCTCTCCTTCTCTCTACAAATACATACTGGTTACCAGGCATCATGGAAGTACTGGAGATAAAATCAAGGTCTGCTCTTCTAGTAGGGCAGACACACAATAAGCAGAGTAAGTAAAATATTGCCCTCATTTTCAAGTAATTTTAGAGAACTTCTGTGCCTACCTTAAAGTGATAAGGCCAGTATTCTCTACAGGTTTGGACACCAAACTCACACTTCCCTTAGAAACCCCTAGCCACAGTGGTGCTGTGCTGATGGGTAGCTGCCTCAAAGGGTTGGTGGTTTGGGAGGAACTGATAAGAGCTGGTAACTGCAGGAGCCTGTCAGTTTCCAGGGGAGAAACCAGGGGAAGCTTGCAGAGGTGAGGGCTTCCTGCTAGCAGCTCACAAGCAGAGCTCTGTCAGTCAGTGGGAGATTTGGTGTGCAGATCTTACAGGAGAATTTAGCAAGCCAATTCCATGTAGTTTTAAAAGAAAGAATAGTTTTAGCACCTTGCCAGCTGGGACTTTCATAGCGCTCAGAGCCACCAGCACCATGTGCCAGGTATAGAGATGGAAGAGGCAGCAGAGGCTGCTGTGTTCTTTTGCCTCCCTGGGATCTTGTTGGGGAATGAAAGAGGCAGGGAAGGGATGTTCTAGTTTGCTTTCAATTGCTCTGACCAGTATCAACTTGGGGAGGAAAGGGTTTATTTTGCTTACACCTTCTAGGTTCATCACTAAGAGAGCCCAAGGTAGGAACTCAGGGCAGGAACCTGGAGGCAGGAGCTGAAGGAACTCTGCTTACTGGCTTGCTCCCTTGGCCCATGCTCAGCCTGCTTTCTTATATAATACAGCACCACCAACTGTGGGCTGGGCCTTCCCACATCACTCAACAATCAAGAAAATATAGACATGGCACAGACCAGTCCAGTGGAGGCAATTCCTCAATTGAAGCTTCCTCTACTAGGTGTGTCAGTTTGGTAACTAAAGCTACCCAGCACAGAGGAAGACACAGTGACAAGTTTCTTCCTCTCCAGCCTGCTCCACGTGTCTTGGTTCTATACCTCCTGCCTCTAGTGCGTGAAGGTGGCACCTGCTCATGAAAGGCCTTGTGCTGCTTAGGTCTCTGTTCCTGACTTCCTCATGGTGGAGCCCTTGAGCCACCACCTTCTTAGTTTGGAGGCTCCACCCCCCCCTTCCCCTCCTTTGCAGGAACTTGAAGAGGAAGCTTTCTTCACAGCAGAGGCATCTGGACACAAAGATCTGTAAGGTTGCTCAGCCCCTCACCTTCCTGGACACCAACTTTAGCAGGAGCACTTGGGGAATTGCAGTCCTGGCTGGCTCGATGTTTAGAGACCAAGGTCCAGGGGACAATGGCATAGGGGAAAGCCTGCGTTTTAATACAAACTGAAAGAAAAGACTCTTTCCATAGACAGATCCTAAGGGGTAATGGAACAACTGATGAAAGGCCAAGCACCTCTGTAAGGTGTCAGGGGTCCTGGAGTAGTCACAAGACTTTGATATTTGCCATCCATCAGCTGGGTGGAGAGGGAACTGTCAGAAATGGCAGGAAGAGCGCAGTTAGCCTTCAGCACTTCTGAGCAAGCTGGGAGGCAGGGTAGGGGTTCTAGCTCTTGTCTGTGCATGGGCTATGTGAATCCTTTTGGTCCTAGATACCTGAAGCAGGCTGAACTTTCCTGGGAGCTGGGATGGGGAGCATCATTACAAAGGAAGGAAGAGCATGACTTTAGAGCTAAATTCTGGCTCTGCCGCTTCCTGGCAGGGTAACGTTGGCAAGTCACCTGCCTTCTTTATGCCTTGAGTTCATTACCCGGCAAGTGGGAAGAAAAGATAATATGGACTTCTTGTGCAGTCCAAATGTACAGAACATTTAAAATACCACTCAGCACACAGCTCTCAGTAAATGAAGTTATTATCTCAAAACATATCAGTCACTGAAATTCCAACTCTATGCTAGAACATTCCTGTTAGCTTAGAAAACTCTAAAGTTAACAGGTCACCTAAAGACGAATTATTCTATTGGCTCCCAGCCATAACACCTTTCAGATTTGTATTTTCTTTTTTTTTCTTGTGTGTATTGTGTGTGTGTGTGTGTGTGTGTGTGTGTGTGTGTGTGTATGAGGGCATACACATCCAACACTGCATTATCTTGCCTTCCACATTGAGACAAGGTCTCCTACTGTTCATCACTGCATAGCCAGGCTAGCTGGTCTTCCAGGGATTCTCCTTTCTCTGCCTCCCATTTCCCAACAGGAGCATTGGCATTATAGATGCTTGCATTATGGGTCAGGCTTTTATGTAGATTTCTGGAACTTGCTATGTAAACTAGGCTGGCCTTGATCTCACAGAGATCCACCTTTGTCTTCCTCCCAAGTGCTAGGATTAAAGGTATGCACTATCAAGCCTGGCTTTTTTTTTTTTTTTTTTTTTTTTTTTTGAGACCAGGTCTCATAGCTCAGGCTGGCCTTGAACTTGAACTTGTGGCAATCCTCCTGCCTCAGCCTCCCACTTGCTGAGATTATACCACCTTTCCTGGCAACAATTTCTTCAATGTATAGCGTTTCAGGCTAGTCATGCAAATTTTAAGCATGTATTTCTAAGCGGTTTTAGTATGTAGCATTTTAGTTATCTGGGGAAATATCTCCTGTGTTTCTTCACAAATACTGTGCCTAGAGTATTAGGAGCAAGTAAGATCAGTTCATGTTAATTATCTGTGCAAGTTTAACATCTTTTGTTGCTGTGATCATGAACACTTCCCTTTAAGGTTAATGAATAAGTCATAAGCCCTAATAATGGATAATTTCCATTTTACTCTATAAGTAGCTTTAGCAGCATGTATAGCACTGCTCTAATGAGAGTCCTCAGTCCCGGGAGATCTCACCCTGTGCTTCCTCAACTGACTGAGAGCTTCAAAGCCCAAACTTGTAGCTCCTCTTTCCTCAAAGCCCTCCAGGTAGAATCCCGTCAGTTTATCTTTTGCAAAGAGAGGCTCAGGTTGAGTCTAGACCTCACCTCCCAGGATTCAGGCATGGCCTGTACGTGGGATAAAAGTGCTGTGGCAGTTCACCTGAAGTATGTCTTCTGTGAAAAAATAAACCTTGGGGAAGGAGACAGGCCTGACAGGTTTGTTTTAGTGATGGGATGGGGCAGAGATTCTGAATGTATCATGGAGGCCATTGTACAAACCCTTTCATGTAGAAACCAGGGTGAAGATAGAACTTAAAAGAGAGTGGTCTCATGAAGCCTTACCCATGTTGGGGCACAAAGCACAGAGGATAACACATTGTGAAGCATTCTCCTTTACAGGCCAACTACCTGGCAGAGCAAGATGAAGGAGTAAGAGTGTGTGGTTTATTTCAACTGCTTTCCTTCATAAACTCTGTAAATATCCATATATGAAGTACATATATGAAGTTATGTATATATCCACAATTTTTCCCTGGGATAAATTTGATCAAAGGAATGCGTCTTTTTTTTTTTTTTTTTGTCTTTTTGAGACAGCATCTCCCTGTAGCCCCAGCAGATACGGAACTCACCATATAGACCAGGATGGCCTCTGTCTTAGCCTGTGGCCTCCCAAGTGCTGAGATTAAAGGTGCACACCACCATATCTGGCCCAAGATTGCATCATTTTGAAGTTACTTTGCTTTATTGTTTATTTTTTAAACTATATACACACACATATATATATAAATAAAATCAAACAAATTTTCAAGTTTTCTTGGTTTTCTTTTGTAAATAAAAGCTTCATTTTTATTAAAATTGTAGATATATTCTGAAACCTTGCTCTGGTCTTAAGAAAAGAATTTTTATTTTTGTTTGTATTTCTATTTTTCCATATAGTAAATATTCTTAGGTGTCTACTCCAAAGCGCTTCCCAACCCATAATAGAGATTGAAAAAGTGACATAGTTGCTTTCCCAGACTCTCTTGCAGCTGAAAGTGGTAGGATAATTCACTTTGACTAATGAAACAAAGGAAAATTTATTGAGATCTAATGAAGTACTTTTTCCTCTCTGCTAAAAGTGAAGCTTTTGAAAAGAAAACCTCTGCTACATCCCCAGCCCAAGCTGGGTTTTTAGGATACTGCTTCATGGCTGGACCAATCTTGTAACTTTCTGTCTCTTATTTTTGTTCTGCGACAATAAGTGCCAAGATGACCTAAGCCATTCTTAATTGTGGCTTCTATCACTTATAACAAATGCACCTTAATTAAAACAACCTCCTCTTAAAAGCAGTTCAGAGTGAGATCATTATCTCTTCCCTCCAGTTGTGTATCTGTAAACCCGTAGCATGGTTTCAATACTCCTTCTCTGATTACATTCTTACAAAACATTAAAAAAATGTAAGACACCAATCCATTTCTCAGCAATTTTAGGATACTTTATGAACATTCACTCCTACCCAGCCTGTGTTCAGCCCAGTTTTCCTGTAGTTTGGCAGAGGGGTTGAAGTAGCCGTAAGTCAGGTGCCTTCTTGGTGGTTCACATCCCCCAGTAGTAGTCAGGTCAGAGTTTCCAAGGCACTCCTAGCTTCTGTCATTGGGCTGCCCAGCCTATCACTTCAGGACCAGGGAGGGGTTGTACCTGGGTGGTACCACTGTGCCCCTGCTTTGTAACTGAGATCAAGTTAGGAATGCTTAATGTTCAAACCAGAACCTTTGCCCAGAAATAGTACATCAGGAAACTGTGCCTGAAATACAAACAACTCAGTGATTTCTTCAGATTGGATGACAGCTGGAATTGTTTTCCCATCTGCAGGTATGTTTGGACTAAGTGAAGTGTTTGATTGCACTGCTCCTGAATGGCTGCTTTCCTGTTGTGACTTAGCTAATATTCAATTTTCCTGTGACAGGAATAAATTACAGGGCTTATTCCATCCTCTAGTCCACACCTTTCACAGCCTGCCAAGACACTCTGGGTCTTATGCCAAGTGGCTGGGGTGGGAAGGGAAAGGTAGGCTAAGGAATGACCCCTTCCTAATTTAGAGCTCCAAAAATGAAGATGAGCTGAAGGTGGAAGAGGTTAAAATGGAGATATTGCAGGTGCACTTGGCAGAGGGCTCAACGTGCGTATAGTGCATTGAACAGATGTACTCTGGAACTCGGAGTAATAAAGTGAAAGGATGAAGTACTTTAGACAGACAGGCAGGCAGGCAGACAGGAGAAGAATCTCAGTCCCAGTATTCGTTAGTCACAAGCCCTTGGGTGAGCCCCATTGAACATTTCCCACTCACAAAGTGGGAGTGTATAATTGATCAGGGGTCTAGAGGAATTACAGTATAGGCTCAGCAGTTCCTTGCAGTAAAATCTGAAGAATCTAGATTTGAGCCAACGTAAATAGGGAAGAGATCTGGAAGAGATAGGGGGCCTAAGTGCTAGCCAAGGCTGAGCTGGTCTTGGTCTGGGTAAAGTGATGCCTGGCTCACCTACTATCAGGTCAGACCCTCCCTAAAGCTGAATTCCTTTCTTGATGCTATTAACTGTCTAGTGCCACTCACAGGTTTATTTTGTAAGAGATAGCTAAGGCCCACAAACATCAAGAACTTTGCTCAAGGTCATGGAATAACGTCTGGACCAGAACCAGGGAGTCACTTTTGACTTTAAATCCTGCATAGTATCTAGACTTTAACACTTGTCCTGAGATTGGCCACAGTAAAATGAGGTATTTGAATAATTTACAAGGTACCTACCCTTTGCAGGCAGATCACTTAATAGTGAGAGACTAAAACCTTTCCCCTTAAGTGTTCTTTCTCTACTGCTATTCAAAATTGTACTGAAAGTGCTAGCCAGAGCAATACCACAAGAAAAAGAACCAAAGGGCATCAAAATTAGAAAGGAATAAGTAAAATTATTTCTACTTTCAGATCATAATCTTTCATAGACACATGAATAAGAAAACTTGTTCAAAGTAAGGTATATTTAAAATATATTTTATAGGCTGGGCGTGGTGGTGCACACCTTTGATCCCAGCACTTGGAAGGCAGAGGCAGGCAGATCTTTGTGAGTTCGAAGCCAGCCTGGTCTACATAGCCAGGACAGCTGGGGCTACAGGGAAACCCTGTTTCAAAAAGACAAAAAAATCTATTATTTTTATTTCATGTGTATGAGTGTATTGCCTGCATGTATGTGAGTGCACCCATGTCGTGCAGTGCCATGGAGGTCAGAAAAGGGCATTGGATTCCCCTGGAACTGGAGTTAAGGACGGTTTGTAGCCGCCATGTGAGTGCTGGGAATCAAACCTCGGTCTTCTACAAGAGCAGTCAGTGCTCTTAACAACTAAGCCCATCTCTCCAGTCCCAAAGTAAGGTATATTTAATATATTTGAGTATTTGATTGCAAATTAATGCAATAAATTCTACATGTGAAATTTATTGTGTCAATTAGGTAATGCAATTTTTTTTTTATCCTTAACTATCCCATGGTTCTGAAATCACAGTCTCCATAACACTGTCACAGATTGCCCCTCACCAGTATCCTTTTATTTTTTCCTTTTTCTTTTCTTTTTTTTCAGCTTCCTCTCATCCTCGTTCACTTTTTTGAGGGAAGACTATAGCAGATAAATGTGTTACTCAGACAGCAGCCTCAGTAGCATCTAGGGATTGGTGAGAAAGCAGTTTCTCAGTTCTTTGAAAGTCACTGTGACAGCTTTCAGTCTCAGAGTAAAACTTAATTTGTTTCTGTATCTTTGTTATACATGTAGCCTTGACATTGTTACCATAAAGCAGTGTTTGTCAAAGGTTGACCTTGGTCCATTGCCTTTGGAAGCACCTGAGGTCACTTTAAAGTGAGCTCCTGAGCCTCACCCTAGAGACACTCAACCAAATGGGATGGATGACCCAACTTTTGCATTCTTAGAGGGAATCTGCAGATGAGTCTTAGACTCTCAATGTCTGAGCAGGTCTTACATTTGTTTCCAGTGAGGATTTAACCTAGAATAAGCTCTGACCCATGCAATGTAAGTCATGATATAGCCAATAGTTTCTATAAATATTCAAATTCTGTAAATGTTTCTTGACTTTGTGCTGGTTCACCGACACCAGTGAAGCCCATTGTAATAAGTCTCCTGAATTCTCAACCTTGAATTCCTCCAGCCCAGGGTATTCTAAAAGGCTTGTGAAAGTTACCTCAGGAGTCAATCTGAGTACAGCCACCCTCCTGCTTTGCCACCATTACCTCTCTGTCCCTGGCTTTCTAGCCACTATCCTAGGTCCACAGAATTTCCCTAAAGGCACCCGTGGTACCCTGTGTTGTGCCTGTGAAGACACCAGTGTCTGTATTGTTATCCCTTGGACCCAATGCTGAGGTGAGGAGAATAAGCCTGTCTCTGTATTTAACTTTTCATCAGAGTCCCATAGTAGTATTGCATGTACCTAGTGTCTTACAACATCTCACATGTAAACAGTTCCTTCAGCTTCAAACACTTGGAATTAAGTTCTCCAGCTCCCTGTCCAGTGATGAGACAGGTCTCCAGCAGTCTTGGAGATCTCTGGGCCCATTAACCTTGTTCTGACACCTTTGTTCTACAAGCCCAGGAAGGTTGGTCCCAGGTTTGAGAACAGAGAAGAACATCTTTGGAATTCTTTGAATGCCAACATTTGGGGGCACAAGAGAAGGGGTATCTTTTGGCAATAGTTCTGTGAGGGGCTAAGAAGGACTTCTCAAAATGTTAAAATTATTTTAAAATATAAGCGTTCACTTTCACCTCAAAACCAAATGCCTTGGGGTATATTGTATGTGTCTCCCTTGTCAATATATTGTAGGAGAGGAAGAATGGTATGGGAGCCTAATTTCAAAAGGCCCCAGTAGGGCTTGGGGATATAGCTCAGTTGGTAAAGTGCTCAACTAGCCTACACAATCCCTGGGCTCAATCCCCAGCACCACATAAACCAGTTGATGGTATACTTTTATAATCCCTGGATTCCAAAGGTGGAGGTAGGTGGATGAGAAGTTCAAAGTCATCTTTGACTACTGTGCTGGATAGCTTTAGTGTCAACTTGACACACTTGGGTTGAGGGAGCCTCAACTGGGGAATTGCCTCCATTGGACTGGCCTGTGGCCATGCCTGTGGGGCATTTTCTTGATTGTTGAGTGATGTGGGAGGGCCCAGCCCACTGTGGGTAGTGCCACCCCTGGGCAGGTGGGCCTGTGTTGGATAAGAGAGTAAACTGAGCAGGGGCCAGGGAAGCAAGCCAGTAAGCAGTGTTCCTCCATGGCCTGTGCTCCAGCTCCTGCCTCCAGGTTCCTGCCCTGAGTTCCTACCTTGGGCTCCCTGATGAACTGTGACCAGGGATATGTAAGCTAAATAAACCCTTTCCTCCCCAAGTTGGTAGTGGTCAGTGTTTTGTCACAGCAATGAAGAACAAACTAGGACAACTACACAGTGTGTTTGAGACCAGCCTGAGCTACATCAGTCACTAAATAAGTAACCAAGTAAGAAAGTAAATTTTTAAAAAATGAAAGATCCTTCAAGCAGCCAAATCCCAGCATGGCTGTGGGAGGAGCTCAGGAAGTCCTATCCCTAGTTGAGGAGCTATTAGTGATTAATGACAGCTAGGGGAAAGAAAATCTGTTTTCTTGGGATGTGGCCCTGAGAGGCTACCCATGCTCCAGTAGTTGGCCCTACACCAGTGAATATACTGGAGCACAGTGGATTTTAAAAAAGCAAATGCAATTGAGAAGGAAAAGTGGTGGGTTTTGTATGAGAGAGAACAAGGGTGTGTGTGTGTGTGTGTGTGTGTGTGTGTGTGTGTGTGTGTGTGTGTGTTTGATCAAAACAAATATGCATGTATGAAATTCTCAAACAATAAAACACATGCACACATACACATAGTCCCTATTCAGTGGCCATTGGGTACCAATATGTGTGTTAAGATAATTCCTCTATAATATAGAATTTATACAAGAAATTGTGCTTAGCTGTTTCCAAAGGCTTGGCTCTATAGTGAGTGTCCTACTTTGTTTCTTCATTGCTGTGACAAAACACTCTGACCACTACCAACTTGGGGAGGAAAGGGTTTATTCAGCTTACATCTCCCAGGTCGCAGTTCATCAGGGAGCCTAAGGTAGGAACTCAGGGCAGGAACCTGGAGGCAGGAGCTGGAGCACAGGCCATGGAGGAATGTTGCTTACTGGCTTGCTTCCCTGGCCCCTGCTCAGCCTGCTTTCTTATGCAACACAGGCCCACCTTCCCAGGGGTGGCACCACCCATAGTGGGCTGGGCCCTCCCACATCACTCATCAAGAAGATGCCCTTCAGACATGGCCACAGGCCAGTCCAATAGAGGCAATTTCCTGATCGAGGTTCCCTCAACGCAGGTGTGTCAAGTTGACACTAAAGCTATCCAGCACAGTGAGATTAGGGAAATACCAGCCAGAGTGGAGCAACAAGGGGACAAGGATGGATTTCCTTGGAAAGAAATGTGGTCCTAGGCTGGTGAGATGGCTCAGTGGGTAAAGATATTTGCTACTAAGCCTGATAACCTGAGTTTCATCCCTGGGACCCACATGGTAGAAGGAGAGAACCAGCTCCCACAAGTTGTCCTCTGATCTCCACACACGCATCTGCACACACACACACACACACACACACACACACACACACACACACACGCACACACACACACAGACACATGTAACAAAAAATAAATAAAAATGTGGTCTTGCTTTGAGCCTTTCCAGAAAGAGTGAGGGTTGCCTTCCTACCCAGCCTAGGAAGAGGCTTCTATAGCCCTTTGGTGAGTTTGAGAGACTCGAGTCCAGTGGCAGCAGGTGGTGCTGGGCCAGCTAATTGAGTTCCCCTGGACAAGCAAGAATGAGCTTTCTGGCCTGTGTGAGCCCTGCCTAGAAGGCTTCTGCCAGAGCCAAGGTGCCCCAAGTGAAAATATGTGTGTCTAGTCCCCAAGAAAGCAGGACTGAGGGAGCTCCAAGTTGCCAGGTCAGCATGGCCTGATGGTGGGCTTGAGAATGGGGCAACTGGCCCAGGGGTGGAGAGATGGAGGGATGACCCTCAGATCTTCAGATGAGTCCACAATAGAAAGAGCTGACTTTGGACACCTGCTAGGCCAGAGTATGTAAGCCTCGCTGAGGAGGCCACAGGTTTGAGAGGCTGTTTCCTGTCTCTTAACCAAGCCTCCTTCCTAGTTCCTAAGCAGGCCAGTTAGAGCAAGCAGGTAGCTAGAAGAGCCAAGGAAAGCCCCACCATCAAAATTTTTTTCAAAAGTGAACGTGAATGGTAGTCCTATCCTAGAGTTATCCAGTGTCCAGTTTGTACAACTGTATGCAATAGTCTCAAGACAAAACTATTACTTTTTGCCACTGAGAATAGGTTTGAACTAGAGGAGGGGGCTGTTCTTGGTTTACTTAATGCTGAGTCAAATTTGAAGTTTTGGTAAAATCTTGGAGTGAAATGTTGAAATTACTCTGAAATTGATCTGCATTTGCAATATATGGACTCTGGAAAGAGTCTATAATCCAAGGACTGAACGAGGCCATGATACCTGCCAGGTTTTCACACAGCAATTGGGAAATAACTTTCAAATGCCACTGGGTGACAAATGTAAACTTGCACTTTGACTACCACTCAATTTGTGCTACATAAAAGAGACAAAAAGAAGCAAACACACACACACACACACACACACACACACACACACACACACAACCAACCAAGCAATAAGGAAGCTAACATATACAAGAGTAAGAAAAACGTTGGGTGCGTTGCACTGATGGATTCACCTTACAGATCTAAACAATTCTCTGTGCTAGAAGAAATAGAAATGGAGAGAGGGGAGGGGATGGGTGGGGACAGGGAAGCAGAAGAAAGGTGAAAGAGCAGAGAAAAGAAGGGAGGAAATAAATTATAAAGTATTTCTTTAATCATGAACATAATTAGAAATTGATCATAGAGATCAGAATTCAACTCCAATCACTGGTTCTGAACATCCAGAGGAGAAATTTTACAGATGGAAACAGTAAATTATAAGCAATGTTAAGCGTCTGTTCAGTGGCAGGAGAGACAGTCTGAACAATGCTGTCCCAAAGAGATTTTTTTTCCTGCCACAGATAAGATCGTGTACTGAGCATGAAGCACTAAAGGACAAACTGCTCTGTCTTGTGTTTTGGTTTCATTTTAACCAAGATGCAAAGGGAGACAGAATGGGGATGGAGAGATGGCTCAGCGGTTAAGAGCACTGACTGCTCTTGCAGAGGACCCAGGTTTGATTCCCAGTACCCACAAGGTGGCTACGAACCGTCCTTAACTCCAGTTCCAGGGGAATCTGAAGCCTTCTTCTGACCTCCATGGCATTGCATGACACAGGTGCACTTAC
>NW_008357456.1:566189-569864 GCF_000622305.1 Nannospalax galili
GAATGTTTTCACAAATACATTCCTAGTATTCCATTCTATGTCCTAGATTTCTGATTTCAAAACATTTTGATCCATGTCATCAAGTAACTGACTAGGGATTTAATGTTTTATTTAAAAGAGCTTAGACAAAAGCTGGGTATTACAATCCTAATTGTTTTCCAATTAAATTCAATAGCAACCACAGCGTCACATACACAAAAGATGAGTGGCTTCATAATCAAACTATTTGCATTCTCATTGAAAAGTGTCTGAAATTTGTAATTTCATTAACTGAAATGATTCTTTGTCCTCATTTAGAACGACAAAACATCAGCTCCCTAATAATCATGCCATTGGAAAACTGCCTCAGAAATCATTCTGTATAGCCTTCTTGAATAAATTTTCAAAATCTTTTAATTTTTTAGGGTTCTTTCAAAAGATAAATTTAAATCCATCAAAAGTTGCTTCTAAACTAAATTAATCCCAAAGTATTTTGTTTGCGTAGTCTATTACTTGCTGAAGTACAATGTGTAGGGTGTTGTTTTTTAGAAAAGTGTAGGGAGGGAATTAATTATAGAAATCTAGGGTTTATTCACCCAACAGCATAGTAAATATGTGTTAGTAAGTGACTTCTCATGAATGACTACAGTTCATAGAGGTGTGAACAATTAATTCCCTCCCTGAAATAGGAATGAGGTCTTCCTGGCTATTTTGGAATGTAACTATTATGGTTTGGATATGAAATGGCCTCCCATTGGCTCATGCATTGAAGGCCTGGTCTCCAATGCAGCCATCTTTGGGGGGGGGGCACATTAAGTGGTGATTGGATCATGAGAATTCTAACTCAGTCAATGGATTAAGGCTGAAGTTGAAAGTATGCCTTCAGATTCCCACCCATTGCCTGGTCGTGGTGTTTATCACAAGAACAGGAACCAAACTAGAGTCGTAGGGGATCCAGAACTGCGTAAGAGTGGAGAAAGGGTGATGAGCATGGGCATGCCTGCAGGCTGCTCTTGACTGTGGATGTGACTAGCTGCTTCATGATCCTGCCTCCTTGACTTTCCTCCAAATGATGGACTGTAACCTAGAGTTGTGATCCAAATAAACCTTTCTCCCTTAAGTTACTTTTGTAAGGGTATTTTGTCACAGCAACAGGCAACAAAACCAAGACAACCACCAAGTTTGTGAGCAGTCGTACCAACTCCAGAAGCTTGGATTTGTTGTTGAGCTGTTCACAGGACTGGATTTCACAACGATGTGCTGATCACAGTTGAAATAAGATCAGTTTTCATTGTCCCTTGCTCTGCAGGCTTATCTTTCAGACACCTGACAAAGATACAGGGTGTCTGCAATAAGCAGTTAAAGCTCTGTAATTCCATTAAAATGCTTATGAGGCAGAGATACCCTCTTTATTCCAAATACATTTGTATTATTAAATGCTGCATAATAATAGAAATATTTGTATTATTAGTAGCTTTCTATGACTCAAATCTCTTTTACTTGAAAAACAGTAACCTAGTTGTTTACCCCAGAACTCTATACCTCTTAACATATAAGTAGGGTCACTTTTACATGGAGTTTTTGGGTTGTGTGGGAGGAACTTGCCCTAGGAGTATAGGGGTTCTCTGCATAGTAGAAGACCTCATGGGAACTGTCCATGGCGGTTTCTTGAAAAGCCCACACATCATCAGGACCTTCCAGTGATCTACATGGTGTTGGGTTTCTAGTTCATTCACAAACTCTCATCGGTCAGCTTTCTGCTGGATATCTTTTAGGTGAGAGGAATTAGTCTCAGGATATATACTTATATGAATCTCTCTTTCCTAATTCATTCTTTTCATGTATTTGTGAATTATAGAGTCGTTAAGGGAAAAGTATGACATAATTCAGATTTTGAGAGTCTAATTTTCTGATGATTATAAATAGCTACATATTTATATAACAAAGTAATAGAGTGCCTTTTATGAGAGAGATTATGGGATATTTAACCACATATCAAACATATTGGTGTCTTTATATCAAATAGCTTTTTAAACTTTAAATTTTGTCTGGGGGGTCTTTTTGAGACAGTGTCTCTTTGTAGCTCCAGCTGGCCTGGAACTCACTATGTAGACCAGGCTGGCCTCAAACTCACAGAGATCCACCTGCAGAGACCCACCTGCTTCTGCCTCCCCAGTACTGGGATTAAAGGCATGTGTCACCACATCTGGCTTAAACTTAATTTTTAAAAATTATTTTATTTATTATTTTTATTTTATGTGTATGAGTGTATTGCCTGGATGTATGTAAGTGCACCCATGTCATGCAATGCCCATGGAGGTCAGAAGGGGGTATTGGATTCCCCTGGAACTAGAGTTACAGGCAGTTGTTAGCTACCATGTAGGTCCTGGTAATTGAACCCCGGTCTTCCGCAAGAGTAGTCAGTGCTCTTAACCTCTGAGCCATCTTTCCAGCCCTGATATATCAAATATATTTTATTAGTAGTCTTTTAATATAGAAAGCAATAGTCTAGTAATATAGAAAGACAAAAGGTATTGTAATTGCAGTCCTTAGTTTAATATTGGAGGAGAGGACCATTTTTAAGGAGCAAAAGAAAGTAGCTCATGTGTTGATTATATTATAATTCACCTATAATTTTGGAGCTCCTATCTAGAGTCTCCCTGTTTGTGCAAAGATTTTATATTCCTGCCCTCTTCAGCTCAAAAGTGGCCATGTGACTTGCTTTGGCCAATCAACTGTGGGCTACTTCTGAGCAAAGGTTGTTAAGAGTCAGTATGAGTGGTTCACAATGCCAAGTGACTAGTAATGTTCCTGACTTAGTCTGCCCCATTAGTCTGAGTCCCAAGGTAAAAATTAATGAGTCAGAGCTGTAGCTGATGCTCATTGGCTAAATGGAGCAAGGGAGAAACAAGCATTCGTTGTTACAAGCCACTGGGCATCTGGCACCATTTGTGGCTACAGTGTAACCTGCCTGATACACTCACCTACTGTTTGCTTCTGCAGAACAGTCTAGTGAAAATTCAGCCACCAATGGAATTCTTAGTTGATGTACACAGTGGACTTTGAATATAATATGATGAAATAAGTGTGGATGGCTAAAACTCTCAGTTTTCTCCTTTTCTGACTCCCTGGCCAGAACCAACTCCCACTTCCTATGCTGGATATTCCAAAGGGCACTTCTGACCTGATCCTGACTGTCTGGAAGACCTTGTGAGTGCCTAAGGTGCCAAGAAGAGCTGATGAAGTTAGTTTTGAGAATTCTAGTTACTTTGTGCAACATTTCCTTCGAAAAACAACAGAGTTGCCTAAAATAAAAGTGAAAGTTTAGTTGTACCCACAGAAGTCAGAAGAGGGCATTGGATTCTCCTGCAACTGGAGTTATGGACAGTTATTAGCTGACACATGAGTGCTGGGAACCAAACCTGGGTCCTCTGCAAGAGCAGTCAATGTTCTTAACCACTGAGTCGTCTCTCGAGCCCTTTGTTTTTGATTTTGGAGAGAATATTCTAGTGTGTCACGAGCATCAGGGTCCCCGTACGGGCCACCATTTGTCGCGAGCATCAGGTTCCCCGTACGGGCCACCATTTGTCGCGAGCCAGGACTCTGTCCAGCAGAGTCCAGGAAAGACGACACAGACACCAAGGTGAGGTTCAAGCTTCTGTTTCTCTTTCTTCCTTTATTCTCTCTTATTCTCTG
>NW_008357456.1:571410-572906 GCF_000622305.1 Nannospalax galili
TATTCTCAAATATTCTTAAGTTCTTGCTTACTCTGTACGTTTCCCATATTCTCCAAAACTCTTTTAATCTGATAATACAGTTCATGCTTACTTTATACGTTTCCCATATTCTCAAATATTCTTAAGTTCTTGCTTATTCTCAAATATCCTTAAGTTCTTGCTTACTCTGTACGTTTCCCATATTCTCCAAAACTCTTTTAAAACTTCATCATCAATCACTTATTTACCATCTATATCTATCTATTATCCATCTATCTATCTATCATCTATTTATCTATCACCTACCTATCTACTTACCATCTATCTATCTATCAATGACAATCATTTATATCTATCATCTATCTATCATCATCAATTATTTGTCTATAATCTATCTCTCTATTTCTCTATCTCTCTACCTCTATCTATCTATCTATCTATATCTGTCTTCTATCATCTAACATCCTATCTATCCATATTTTCTATCATCTATATCTTTTATCTACCTATCTACTTACCATCTATCCATCCTAGGGAACTTTCACTATCGTCCCTTTTTGGGAACCTCAACCTCGTCCCCTCCAGGGAACCTCAACATAGTCCCTTATCCGGGGAGCTTCATAGTCCCTTATCCGGGGAGCTTCATAGTCCCTTATCCGGGGAGCTTCCTAGTCCCTTATCCAGGGAGCTTCCTAGTCCCCTATCCAGGGAGCTTCATAGTCCCTTATCCGGGGAGCTTCCTAGTCCCCTATCCAGGGAGCTTCATAGTCCCTTATCCGGGGAGCTTCCTAGTCCCCTATCCAGGGAGCTTCATAGTCCCTTATCCGGGGAGCTTCCTAGTCCCCTATCCAGGGAGCTTCATAGTCCCTTATCCGGGGAGCTTCCTAGTCCCCTATCCAGGGAGCTTCATAGTCCCTTATCCGGGGAGCTTCCTAGTCCCCTATCCAGGGAGCTTCATAGTCCCTTATCCGGGGAGCTTCCTAGTCCCCTATCCAGGGAGCTTCCTAGTCCCTTATCCAGGGAGCTTCCTAGTCCCTTATCCAGGGAGCTTCCTTAGTCCCTTATAGGGTTTTATTGCTAGCACTATTATTTCATTTTTACTTACAACTCTAGAGCATCAGGCATCCCAGTGGGGCCTCCATTTGTCACGATCGTCAGGGTCCCCATACGGGCCACCATTTGTCACGAGCATCAGGGTCCCCATACGGGCCACCATTTGTCACGAGCATCAGGTTCCCCATACGGGCCACCATTTGTCGCGAGCCGGGACTCTGTCCAGCAGAGTCCAGGAAAGACGACACAGACACCAAGGTGAGGTTCAAGCTTCTGTTTCTCTTTCTTCCTTTATTCTCTCTTATTCTCTGTCATGTTCTCTTCACTATGATGCTGTCCCTCTGTTGCTGTGTCCTTATGATGCTGTGTTCCCATGATGCTGTGTTTCTGTCTCCTCTGTCTGTGTCTCTGTCTGTCTGTCTGTGTCTTTGTCTCCTATTACACACTTCAGCTCTTTATATAGC
>NW_008357456.1:572930-580797 GCF_000622305.1 Nannospalax galili
TTAGCCACGTAGCAAGATCATCAGGCTGGCAGCACCTGTTTTGGGGCTCACCATACTTCAGAGTTGGGGTAAACAAGCGGGATTCACGAGCCTTGGCAATCAGCCAAGAGTTGAAGTAAACAGCATGAGGTTTGGCAGCCAGCCAGGGCTCCATCTTTGGCTGGCTCGGCTGTGCTCGCTTCCCACACTAGTGTACCCTGGACCAATCTAGAATCTTCACTGATGTGGTAGTCTCCTGCATCTTTATAAGTTTTATCTCATCCTTTGGAATATATACATATTCCAATGTAGTTTCCACTCTCAGTCAACATTCTGAATAACATGACATTGATACAGGAGACCTCACTGGTATTTTTCAAAATATCTGGACAGGTCAGACTTATGCCTGTTATGACTCAAGTCTGAAATGTCCCCCTTAAGCTCTTGTGTTTGAACACTTGATTCTGGATAGTATCACTGTTTTGGAAGGTTGTAAGACTTTTGGGATGTATGGCCTTCCTAAGCAAAAGTGGGCTTGTATTAGTTACTTTTCTGTTGCTATGATAAAAACACCATGACCAAGTCAACTTACAGAATGAAGAGTTTATTTGGCTTACAGTTCCACAGGGGCAAGAGTCCATCATGGCAAGGAGGCATTGACGCAGAGGTGGCTGGAGCAGAAAGCTGAGCGATCTAATATTCAAGCAGGTGTAGAAATCAGAGAGAAACTGAAAATCTGGCAAGGCTTAAGAGCTGTCAAAGCCCGCACCCATGACTCATGCTTCCTCCAGCATGGCCACATCTCCTAAAGGTCCCATGACCCTCCCCAAACATCACCATGAACTGGGGACCAAGAGTCCAAATACTTGGAGCCCTAGGGGTACACTCATTTAAACTACCACAGGGCTACTGGAAGCAAGTCTTGAAAGTGAATATTTGTTTCTGGTGCTGGATGGAGATCTCTGCTTCTTGATCCTTCAAGATATGGCCGAATCTCCTGCCACCACTGATCACATTGCTTCAGCCTCCATGATGGACTGTTCCTCTAAAAACTGTGAGCTAAAACAAACCTCTCTTCCCTTAAGTTACTTCTATTAAGAATTTTATCTAAATGATGAGAGAAGCAACTAACACAATGCCAGAAGGCAAGAGCTAATGTAGCCCTTGAGAGAGACCATAACTGTGTAGGGTTTTCTGTTCAATACAAATGTGAACTATTCATTCTCTTCCTAGTAGGAATGAACAAGAAAGCAACCATCAGGCAAGTGACCACATACCACAGAGGCCATGTCAGTCTGCTCTAACAGATTCCAAACCTGGCACAGCAGTTGTAATTGAGGCTTCTACTTGGCTAAGTGTGCACTAATCTATTGTCATCCATTGTGTCCCATCTGTTTTTTTTTGTTTGGCCAAGGCCAAACTGTAGGAGGATATGGCAGAGATTTCTAGCTCTGCATGTTGAAAAATTTTCAAATTGGCACTGTGACATTTTTTCATGAAGCATTCCTACTTTTTATATATTCTCTTAGTCAGGACTTTGGGTATTTTCAGAGACTTCTGTTTGGTCTTTCCCCCTTAAAATACCTTAAATCGCAGGTCAAAGAACTGAGGCAAGCATTTTGTTCTACCAACCTCCAAGTATGCCCATTCTAATGACAAACATGGGAACACTGAACAGCACCCTGCATCCAGCAGGTCCCCTGTGAGCCAGACCCAGGCCAGGGCCCCATTTATTACCTGAATCCCATATGCCCACCCCCTCTAATAGGGAGCTATGAGAGCACTTTTGGTTCCTGAGTATTAATTTTGATGTACAAGTCCTTAAAATATCTGCGTGGAATGCAAAACTATCTAAGTAAATAGCAGACCCCTTTGGGGAAAGATCCTGGGGGATTGTTTTTGAACACACTTGCCACAGTGTTGTAGGGTCATGTTGCCAAGGGGTTGGCCCTCGTATGCCTTTTGTGGAGTATGTTCTTTCACCTTCCTTTCCGTGGATAGAACCAACTCCACGCTCTCTTCCTTTTACCTCCTACCTCTCCTCTTAGGACTTTGTTCAGGCTGGACTGTTTAGATTCTATAAGCTCATCTAAGAAGAAATAGGGAGCACAAGATGGAATTCACAATACAATTCCTTCTGACAAGAACTGATTACAAAGATGTGGAAACATAAAAGAATAGATATTTAAAGCAGGGAGTGGGAAGTGAATACTAAAGAAACAAGGCCTTTGGTGCCTGGAGGTTTGGCCCCTTCCTGTCTCCTCCCACACTGTTGCCACAACAATCTTTCTCCTTTTATTTCTATCTACTGAACAGAAATTTCGTTAAGATTTTGTAAGGTAATTTCTTCTGGTGCAAAGCCGGTCAATTCTTCTTGTACTTCCCTAGCCTTTCTGAACCAAAACAGTGCTGAAAGGAACTGGGGAATGGGCATGCTCTTGCACTACGCCTGGTACCTTAGAGATGAATCAAAAACTCAAACCATGTGCACACAGCATCCTTAATTGAAATACACTCAGTGGGGTTCTCTATAAAGAGCTTCTTCTAGCTCTGGCTCACTGGAAACAGAAGCAGGCTGAGGAGAGGGAACTGAGGGAGATCAGAGAAAGGTGACTATAAATTTCTTAACTTCTCTGGTGAGAAAACTCTCCAATGCTCTATGGTATCCCATCTTGGTGTTTCATAAAGACCTTATAACAGTGCCTAATAACAGGACAGTGGACATGGCCCCAGCCATGAGAGAATGAGACTTCTTAGAGAACTGCATACTTGGAGGACTTTCTAAATTTCCCTTAGCCATAAGAGTTGTGATAGGCTGTACTTAGGAGCTGAGAGTCTCACAGTACTTTGCTCTTCATCTTTAGGCTTCCATGGGAAACTGAAGACAATTAACACACTTGTTGTACCATATACTGGTTCACAAAAGTTATAAAAGGTTGAACTGGAAGATGGCTCACTGAATGACACCCTTACTGTGCAAGCGGGAGAACCTGAGTCCAGATTCCAGAACCCATGTAAAGCTAGAAGTGGCAGCTTGTGTCTGCAATCCCAGTGTTCCTACAGAGGGTTGGTTGGTGGGGGAAATGGTAGGTGGAACAGGAGAATTCCTGGAAGCTCAATGGCTAGCTAGCCCAGCATTCACAGTCAACAGCAAGGGACCTGGTCTCAAACAAGGTGGAAGGCGAGGACTGAGACCTGAGGTTGTCCTGTGGCCTCCACTTATGTTCTGTGGTACATGCCCTGGCACCTGCACTCACACATGAAAACACACAAAAGAAAATTGCAAAAGGCAGAACATTCTTAGCAAAGTCATCTGACCAGAGTCAAATGCATTGATAACTCTTGGCTCAGTGGCTCATTGTTCTTGGCTAGTTCAGTAACCACATCAAAAGCCATCCTTGCACAGCCATTGCCAGAAGGCAGATGGGGTACTTCTAGAGATAGGTTCAATGTTGGAGTTTTTGCCATCAATTATAATGGGTGGATGTGAGGGCGAAAGACTGACAGGCAGTTTATGCTGTTTACTGCTTGGAAAAAAATGACCCAGAAGCATGGAATCCTGAGAGTACACAGGTCATACTCTTCACAACTCTTTATGTGCTGTATTTCTCTTAGAAGATATTAAGTGCCAAAATAGAAGTCCCTTGAATGTTGAAATTAGTCATTGTCCTCTATTCATCTTTAAAAATTTTAAGTGATTTCATTACCCTCTGTGTTTTATATGCTTTCTAATTTTTCTACAATGAACACATTTTAAATGAATTATCATTTGGGTAAATTTCTTAATTGGTGTAGACTCTCCAGTGTTTGAATCAGATTCTTTTATGTTTGTTTGTTTTTTGAGACAGTCTCTCTGTAGCCCCAGCTACATAGACCAAGTTGACTTTGATCTCACAGAGATCAGTCTGCCTCTGCTGCCCAAGTGCTGGGATTAAAAGCATGGACCACTATACTAGCTTAACATTATATTCTTAATCATTGATGATGTAATGTTACAGAGAAAGCACTGCCTTAAAATATAAGGTAGAGAATTGAGGAAGACACTTTATGTTGACCTCTGGCCTCTGCATGCACATGTGTACATACCCACAGGAATATGTATCTAACCACACACACACACACACACACACACACACACACACACACACACACAGACAGAGTAAAACATTTCTCTTGATAAGATGCTAGAAGAGCTTTGTTGAAGCTTCAGTAATGATCCACCAGGGTTAGGGCAGAGCCTCCAGCTTTCTATAAATAAACTCTTAAACAATGTCTAATATATGATGCAGTGTCTCTCCCAGCCACTATTCAAGAGTCCATGAATCAAAGCATAGAATCAGGAGTAGCTGATGACCCATTATCAGACTTCTGCTTCTGTCCCCAAAGCCTTCAGCTCTGCTGGTCTGAAGACTTTAGTTCTAAAGGTAGAATACTTCTACCAACAGATATATTCATGGTCTTTAGACCTGGAAACTGAGGCAGCCACATCATCATCTTGGGTTCCTCATGCCTGTGATCCATCAGACAAAGACAGTTACTGTGTTAGCTGGGGTGATTAATCTCAATTTCTAGAGGTCAAGTTTACTCTTCAATAGAGGTAGGGAAGAATGTTTGATGCATAGAAGGATCTTTAGAATTTCTCTAAGTACTACCATGTCTTGGGACTACAGTAAATGGGAAACTATCACTACCCAATTCAAGAAGGACTACTGATACTCCAAGAATGAAGGTGTGGGTTACCTCACCAGGTAAGGAACATGGCCAGCTGAGGGGCTTCCTAAGAAAAACGTGGCTATGGAACAGGCAGCAGAAGAAAACTGCATAAATACTCTAAGTGGGTAATGTTGCAGAAATAGGGACTATAGTTTTTGAGCATTTCTTCCTTGTTTTGGTATAGATGTTTATATGTATTCAATAAATATTTTTATTTTATTTTCACTCTTTTGTTTTTCGGGACAAAGTCTTACTACATAGACTAGGCAGGCTTTGAATTCACAGAGATCCATCTGCTTCTGCCTCCTGAGGGTTGGGATTAAAGGCATGCACCAGCACCTAACCTTTCCTTCCCACTTTTACCCCTTATCATCTGATATAGTGTGTGCTGGATAGCTTTAGTGTCAACTTGACACACCTGGGTTGAGGGAGCCTCAGTTGGGGAATTTCCTTCATTGCACTGGCCTGTGGCCATGTCCATAGGGCACCTTCTTGATTGTTGAGTGATATGGGAGGGCCCAGCCCACTGTGGGTGGTGCCACCCCTGGGAAGGTGGGCCTGTGTTGCATAAGAAAGCAGGCTGAGCAGGGGCCAGGGAAGCAAGCCAGTAAGCAACATTCCTCCATGGCCTGTGCTCCAGCTCCTGCCTCCAGGTTCCTGACCTGAGTTCCTACCTTGGGCTCCTAGATGAACTGTGACCCGGGAAATGTAAGCTAAATAAACCCTTTCCTCCCCAAGTTGGTATTGGTCAGAGTGTTTTGTCACAGCAATGGAGAAACAAACTAGAACACAGTGTATACTAGGAAAAATTAACCTATCACAATGCTTAAGTCACAAAATATCAAAAAAGAAGAATGAATATCACTTATGAACCTTGCATCTTTTTCTGGGGAAAGGGTTGGTCTGATTTTGGCTGCACACAGGATAATTGTATCACATTAAGCCAAAGTATGACATGGCTTTTGTCTTTACTTGGAGATTAATACTTAACAAAAGCTTCTTGATTTATTTGTTTTTATTTTATGTGTATGAGTGTTTTCCATGCATGAATGTAAGTGCACCTGTGTAGTGCAATGCCTATGGAGGCTAGAAGAGGGCATTGGATCCCCTGGTACTGGAGTCAAAGACAGTTGTTAGCCACTATGTAGGTGCTGGGAACTGAACCCAGGTCCTCTGCATGAGCAGCCAGTACTCTTAGCTGTTGAGCCATCTCTCTGGGCCCCTGGAGATCAATAATTTAGGAAGATGTGTACAAAGTCATGCTGACAGGAGTGGAGTGTGATGGTCCTCTTGATACATCAATTTTATTGACTTATTTATTAACCAATCTTGGTGATAGTGTGAAGATATTTTTCTTAAGACTATAAGTTTTTTATTTTTATTTTTTATTGATTTTTTTGTGTGTATTTCATACAGAACATCCCAAACAATCTTATTCTTTATGCCCACATCCCAAATGGCACCCTCCCATACCCTCCCCCACCCCACTGGAGCCCATGTACTCTGTCATCCCTGTTACTGTCCACTGTGTTGTTAGTGTCCCCAGCCATTCCCCAGTGCTTGTCCATCTGCTGAATCTAGTCAGTCTATCTAGAGTCCCTTGTTTTAGGAAGATCAGCTCTTCCTTATCTAGTAGCAATCAGTTGCCAACATTCCTTTAGATAAGATTGGAGTCTGCTGTTCATTTTCCCTGTTCTATGTTGGGTTACTGTCTGGGAGTCTCTTGAGCCACCCTGGCCAACAACTCAAAGGAAGGTATCGCCTGTCTGGCATTGTTTCTTGTTATGTAGCCTTTAGTTATACACATGGACTCTTAAATACACTGATCACTTTAATCTTTGGTTATATTTTCCTTTTGGGTGTTTAAGACTATACAGTTGGCCCAAATAAACCAATTTATTTTTACTCTTAAGGTCGTTTGAGGATTGTTCTTCAGGGGTCATAGGGGCTTGGGAGGGGCCCCTGGCTCCTTTCTTTTACCAGTTCCATCTAGGTGAAGATAAGTCAAAGGTCCTACTTGACTGTAGCTGGCTTTATTTGGAAGCATGGAGGAAATGTTTCCTCTGTGTTGACCCTCCTCTTTGTAGACTAGACACTGGTGAGAGTGCATCTGGTGGGGTCTCCATGACCTCCCTGAATAAGAGGACAGGTGACTCACCACAGTTACAGGACATTTTGAGAGATGTTCCATAGTAATCTGGAACTTAGTTGGCCTTGGAGGGCAAGGAGCAGAAACTGTCCTTTAAGTCCCTCTGATCAGATTATTATAGGCCTCAGAGTATGGCTGTTAAACATCCAAGAAGTTTAGTTCCACCAGTCCGGTACTTTTAATTACCATGATCTATGTAGATAAAGCTTGGGCAAAAACTAAGCATTCTCAGATAAACCTTGAGTAGACATATATTTTGTTCCTTGAACTAGTTGTATATATAATTTGTCAGTAGGTGGTTGGACTAATATGGTTCCCTCTAGTTTTTTAAAAATAGCTAGTCATTTATCTCTCTCACTGTCTAACCCTTTCACCCTGGTTTCCCCATTTAAAGTGCCCTCATTTTTCCCATTTCTCTCTTAATACCCTTCTCCTATGGACCCGCCTCTCTTGGGCTTAAAGACGTGCACTATCCATATCTCCGTTAGTAACACCTGTTTCCTGCTGTCCTTCTCTCTCAGGTTCTTTCTTTTCCTTTACCTCCCCGGTTCCTTTTCATTATCCTGGTTCCTGTACTTATGTCTGTATACATACTCACTTATCAGGATTTGGTGCTAGTATCCACATTTGAGGGAGAACATACGTTGTTTGTTTTTCTGAGTTTGTATTACTTCACTAAGTATAACAGTTTCTAGTTTCACCCATTTACCTGCAAATTTCATGATTTCATTTTTCTTTATTGCTGAGTAGAACTCCATTATATAAATGTACCACATTTTCATTATCCAGTCATCAGTTGAGAGACACTTAGATTGCTTCCGTCTCTTAGCTATTATGAAAAGAGCAGCAACAAACATGGATGTACAAGTGTCTCTGCAATAGGATGAATTCTTTGGGTATATGCCAAGGAGTGGTATAACTGGGTCAAATAGTAGGTTCATTTGTAGTTTTTTAAGAGTTCTCTACACTGCTTTCCATAGGGATTGAACAAGTTTGCAGCCCCACCAGCAGTGGATGAGTGTTCCC
>NW_008357456.1:580890-582575 GCF_000622305.1 Nannospalax galili
GTAGTTAAGTATCAGTGGTACCCACACAGGGTTTTCCTGTGTTTCCTGTCTCTATAAACAATATAACAGCAGTTGCCTGGGGAACTTGAGGAGAGTCCCTAACCAGTTGTTCATCATTAAGCTTTCCCAGCAGCCCTGATTCCGATGTGACCTGTCTGTTTATCTACTTTGAACTAAAAGCTATATGTGAAAACTGGAGAGATGGCTCAAAGGTTAAGAACACTGGCTGCTCTTGTGGTGGACCAGGTTCAAGTCCCAGCACCCACATAGCAGCTAACAACTGTCTGAAATTCCAGTTCCAGAGGATCCGACACCCTCTTCTGACCTCTGTGGGCATTGCATGACAAGGGCGCACCTACTTACCTTCAGGCAGTACATTCACATACATAAAATAAAAGAGAACATTTTAATACAAAAACAGTAGCTGAAATCACTTATATTTTTTTTATTTTTATTTTTTGGTCTTTTTGAGACAGGGTCTCCCTGTAGCCCCAGCTATCCTGGAACTCACTATGTAGACCAGGCTGGCCTTGAACTCACAGAGATCTGCCTTCCTCTGCCTCCTGAGTGCTGGGACTAAAGGCGTGCACCACCACACCCGGCTTATTTTTTAAAAATATATTTATTTTACTTCATGTGTATGAATGTTTTGCCTGCACATATGTAAGTGCACCTATGCTGTGCAGTGCCCACGGAGGCCAGAAGAAGGCATTGGATCCCCTGGAACTGGAGTTATGGACAGTTGTTAGTCTCCATGTGGGTGCTGGGAATTGAACCCAGGTCCTCTGTAAGGGCAGCCAGTGCTCTTAACCACTGAGCCATCTTTCCAGCCCCACTAAAAATCATTTTAACTAAAAGCATTTTAAATAAAAATAACAGCTCAGGTAAGTGATTTCATAAAATTACCTAAAGCCTATAGTTCTATTTACAAACTGTCTCACAGAACTTTAGCAAGCATTTATAAAACTTAGAGCTTCCAAAAACATTAAAAACCAAACATCTGGGCTTGGTGGTGCAGGCCTTTAATTTCAGTACTTGGGAGGCAGAGGCAGGGGGATCTCTGTGCATTCAAGGTCAGCCTGGTCTACATAGTGAATTCCAGGCCACCTAGGGCTATAGGAAAACCCTGTCTCAAAAGACCAAAAAACCGAAACCAAACAAACAACACCCCCAAAACCAACCAACCAAACCAAAACCAAACAACAAAAAAGCCCCAAACCTTTTTGGGTCTAGGAAATATATAGCTCAGTGGTACAGCATGTGTTTAGCATGCAGGAGGGCCCTGTGTTTAATCCCTAGCACCAATCAACGAAACATAAGCACCCCCAAGAAAAAAAACTAAAACACACAAACAGAATCCCCTTTGGTCTGCCATAGAACTGAATGCAATGTCTTCTGTATTAATATCTATTGTTCCTTTATCTATTGTATTAGTCAGGGTTCTCCAAAGAAACAGAACCGGTAGGATGAATATATATGTATAGAGATTTATCAGCTTAGCTCACAGGATAGAGTCCGAGTAGTCCAAAATGGTTGTACCACACTGGGAAGGCTGAGAATCCGTAGTCGCTCAGTCCACGAGGCTGGATGTCTCAGTAGTCCCAATCTGGCACTGAAGGTCTGACAAATTCCAAAAGATCAGCTAGTCTTCAGTCTACAGCAGCAAGACGAACTCACCAGTGAGA
>NW_008357456.1:582805-584391 GCF_000622305.1 Nannospalax galili
CAATAGCATCTCTCTATGTCATGCTTAATTTTCAAATGAAAACAATGCTGAGGTCATAATTTCACCTAACATGATATAACTATCCCATCATACAATGACCAATGCATTATATATCTTAGAGTAGGTGATGAGGTCTTTGAGGAATGCTGAGTCCTTTAGTGTCTCATAACCCAATATAATCATATAGGTTCACAACACTTAACCACTTAATTTAACACTTAATTACACATTCAAAAAAAGAATAACTCAAGGATCTGCTTAACATATGTGTGTACATGCACAAGCCTATTCTTAACCAAATAGGACAAAAATACTCATGTCAATTATAATCCACGTTTCTGCAACTGGTCACGTGGCCTAAGTTGGTATTTGTAACTACCTTCCTCTACGACCCATTCTGTATTTCCTCCACCATCAGCAAGCACCTCTGCAGGTCTTGGCTCGTTCCCTGGAGGAGTGACCCATACTTTCATCCATGAAGGGTCTGGGCCATTTGTTGTCCTGTCTGGATTGGGTTGTTGCAGTTTCCCATTGACCTTAATCACAGGACATGGCACCAAAAGTCACCCTAAGGAATCTCCTGCCTTCCAGATGTAATCTTCATTACCTCCATTGTGGAGAACAAGTCCAATTTCCCCCTGGTAGTCTGGGTCAATCACCCTTCCTAATACTGTTATTCCTTTCTTAGCCTGCTTACTTAAGGGCATCAGAAGCGCAAAGTTCCAGGGGGAAGTCTTAGCTTCCAGTTCAATGGAATGTTTGTTGTCTCTCCTGGCCGAAGCATTCCCTCCCCTGGAACCAAAACATCCAAGACAGTAGAGTGCAAAGTCGAGGGTACAGGAAGCAAAAATTTTCCTAGTGGGTCACCAGGGGTGATAGTGAGTGGAATCATTTCCACTTCTACCCCTTGATTCCTGGACCCGTGAATCCTAGCTATAGGAGAAACTGTACCATATATTGGGTGCTGATATACAGAAGGCATACACTGCCTTCTGGAGGACCCTGCTCCAGCCGTCCAGGCTATTGTCACCTAATTGGCGCTGTAACTGTGTCTTTAAGAGACCATTCCATTGTTCTATCAAGCCAGCTGCTTCAGGATGGTGGGGAACATGGTAAGACCAGTGGATTCCATGACCATGGGCCCACTGTCGTACTTCTTTGGCTGTGAAGTGAGTTCCCTGGTCAGAAGCGATGCTATGCAGAATACCATGATGGTGGATAAGGCATCCTGTAAGTCCTTGGATGGTAGTTTTGGCAGAAGCATTACGTGCAGGAAAGGAAAATCCATAACCAGAATAAGTGTCTATTCCTGTAAGGACAAAATGCTATTCCCTCCAAGATGGAAGTGGTCCAATGTAGTCAACCTGCCACCAGGTTGCAGGCTGGTCTCCACAGGGAATAGTGCCATATTGGGGGCTCAGTGTTGGTCTCTTCTGTTGACAGACTGGCACTCAGCAGCAGCTGTAGCCAGGTCAGCTTTCGTGAGTAGGAGTCCATGCTGTCGAGCCCATGCATAACCTCCATCTCTGCCACCATGACCACTTTGTTCATGGGCCCATTGAGCAATGACAGGGATAGCTGAAGAG
>NW_008357456.1:585227-586581 GCF_000622305.1 Nannospalax galili
CAGAGAATGTAGCCTGGTCCTATAAGTTTTAGGCTCACCTCACCATAGGACCTGGCATCCTGGTCTCCTACAAAGCCATAGGTGCATGCTTGAGAACAGGAGGCATCGTAACAGGAGTAGGAACCATAGGCATTTGGGCAACTTTTTCATGTAACTTGCTTGTGCCCCCCGGGCCTGCTCAGGCCCAATCATGTATATATCACTTCCATTTGATAATGGATTGTTGCTGTGCATAGCCTACTTTATGGCTTGGGGGGGTCATATAACCCCCAGCTCATAATGGGCAGCTCTGGTCACATGGTGACTTGGTGGCCCATTGTCAAATGTTCAGTTTCCACTAAGGCCGAATATCAGGGCCCTTTCCTGTTCTAGGCCCTACTCAAAGGTAGCTGCCTTTCGAGCCACTTGATATATGGGTTGTAGTAACACACCCAGATGAGGAATGTACTGCCTCCAGAATCCAAACAGGCCCACCAAGTGTTGTGTTCTTGGTGGAGGGAGGGGCCAAGTGCAACAACTTATTCTTCACCTTAGAAGGAATGTCTCTGCATGCTCCACACCACTGAACTAGAAATTTCACTGAGGTGGAAAACCCTTGAATTTTGGTTGGATTTATTTCCCATCCTCTCATGTGCATATGCTTTTACCAACAAGTCCAGACTGTCTGCTACCTCCTGCTCACTGGATCCAATCAGCATAACATCATCAATATAGTGGACCAGTGTGATATTTTGTGGAAGAGTCAGGCAATCAAGATCCCTTCAAACCAAGTTATGGCACGATGCTGGAGAGTTAATGGACCCTTCAGGCAGGACAGTAAAGGTATACCGTTGACCTTGCCAACTAGAAGCAAATTGCTTCTGGTGGTCCCTATGAACCGGTTTCGACAACAAAGCATTTGTTAAATCAATAGCTCCATACCTGGTACCAGAAGATGTATTAATCTGCTCGAGTAAGGAAACCACCTCTGGTACAACAGCTGCAATTGGAGGCACTACTTGATTAAGTTTTTGATAGTCAACTGTCATTCTCCATGACCCATCTGTCTTCTGCACAGGCCAAATAGGAGAGTTAAAGGGAGATGTGGTGGCAATCACCACATCTTTCAAATCCTTGATGGTAGCACTAATTTCTGCAATCCCTCCAGGGATGCAATATTGTTTGTGGTTCACTATTTTCCCTGGCAGAGGCAATTCCAGTGGCTTCCATTTGGCCTTTCCAAACATAATAGCCCTTACTCCACAGATCAGGGAACCAATGTGGGCATTCTGCCAATTCCTAAGTATATCTATCCCAATTATACATTCTGGTACTGGGGAAATAACCACAGGATGAGTTTGGGGACCCACTGGAC
>NW_008357456.1:586788-590767 GCF_000622305.1 Nannospalax galili
GTACTTTCCATCTTATAAAATCAGTAAAAGTCACGTCCTCTGGGCCCTCCCATTACAGAGGATTTGATGTTGCACTGCAAATCCACTGGAGCATACCAATTTGCCTGAGCCTTACAATCCCTTCATCAACACTAAGCCAAGGGATAGCAGGTATCTCCAGCTCTCTGTCAGTAGGCCATCTTTTGACAAATACCTCAGCCAACCAATCAAATAAACTTTAAACACCCTTTTTAACTGCATGAGCTTCCATATTAAACCTAGACTCTCCAGTCAGGGGGCCCATGTCAATAAACTCAACCTGATCCAATTTTATGTTCCTTCCATCGTTATCCCATACCTTTAAAATCCATTCCCAGACATATTCGTCAGACTTCTGCTTGAAAGAATTAGCAAATTCACTAAGTTCTTTAGTGGTGTAGTGCACCTCCTCATGGACCACACTTTCTATCTCTCATCTAGGGGACTGTTTAGCTTTGAATGTGGTTGTAGATCTAAAGGCGCAACAATAACTGGGCCCTGAGGGACATCAGCTTCATCTTGCTGAATGGGATTAGCTTCCTCAATGGGATTATTTTTCTCAGGCAAGGGTGGGGAGGGTGGGTCTAATGAGGGTGGGGAGATTAATTCATCAGGTGAATCAAATTTCTCAGAGTCAGAGGATTCAAAATCTTCAGCCTTCTCAGGGTTCTCCCACACATCTCCATCCGAAGTGTCAGGATTCCAATTTTTCCCTACCAATGCCCTCACCTTTACTGCTGACACACTTTGAAGCTGGGAATTAAATTTGTGTTGTAGGTAAGCCAAATGTATAATAAGGGGTCCAGCTTGATTTTCTGCAGCTTTAGCTCTCTGGCTGCTGGAGAGAAGATTCTCTTCCAGCACACACTTGGAAACTTTTAAAGTGTTGATTTGAATATGGAGCTTGTCAATTTTGTCATTAAGCTCATTGTTTATCTTCATCACTTTATCCAGAGATGCTAAAAGTAACCAGCCAGCATCATTATTTTTCTTATTTTTCCACAAATCATCAAATGTTTTATGTATAGAGTCACTAAATTTCTTGCTCTTCACAAGAGGTGAGTTAGGAGATTCAAATGGGATTTTTCAAGTATTTCCTTACAAAGATTTGGATTTTTTTGCTGTCTTGTGTGGTTTCCCCTTTTGTCTCTGATTTCATTTATTTGCATTTGCTCTTTCTTTCTTTCCGTTAATTGTCTTACACTCTATCTTAGACCACAATCTGTATTAGTCAGTGTTCTCCAAAGAAACAGAACCAGTAGGATGAATCTATACGTATAGAGATTTATCAGCTTAGCTCACAGGATAGAGTCTGAGTAGTCCAACAATGGCTGCACCACACTGGAGAGGCTGAGAATCTGTAGTTGCTCAGGCCATGAGGCTGGATGTCTCAGTAGTCCCAATCTGGCACTGAAGGTCTAATGAATTCCTAAAGATCAGCTAGTCTTCAGTCTACAGCAGCAAGATGAACTCACCAGCCAGAGAAAAGGCAAGCAGCAAGAAGCCAGGCATTCTCTTCTGCCGTGGCCTTTTATATGGGATCAGAAGGTAACACCCACATTTAGGGTGTGTCTTCCAGCTTCAGATGATCCAGTCAAGATTTCTCTTATTTCAGTTAATCCCAGGTCTAGTCAAGTTGACACCCAGGATTAACCATCACATTTATTAAGCCAAAGTCCCACCTTATTCTTGCTGTGAGTGACGTAGTCAGGATGAAGTACATGATAACTCCGTCTCAATTCTTTTTAATTAATAAATACACTCCTGGAGCTGGAGAGATTGCTCAGTGGTTAAGAACACATATTGTTCTTGCAGACTACTTGAGTTTGGTTCCCAGTACCGATATTGGGTGGTTCACAACTGCTTATAACTACAGCTCGGGGGGATCTGACACCTCTGACCTCCATGGGTACCTGGAATCACATGCACATACAATGCAGACACACATATATACATAGTTTAAAAAGAAGAAATACATTCATATGTGTGTGTATAAATGTTCTAATGTCTCTTAAATAACTTTTCCTTGTTATTTGATACAGTACCCACTTCTTCCTTTACAAAGAGGCATATCAAGCACTTTAATTTTCATATACACTGAACATTAAATTATTGCATCTACATTTTCTTCATTGTGCTAATGATGATGCAAAGACTATATTTGTAGATGGTTAAAATAGTTCTTCATTTAACATTTTGTACTTTGCCCCTTTGAATAGTATTTCAGGCCCACAGAGCCCAGTGTCAACATTATCCATAAACCTGTCTTTTAAATGATTTCAGGGTGCTCCATCATGTAAATATGTCAGAGTTTGCTCATCCCTGGCTCTATTTTCCAGTTTCTATCTATTGTAAGTAATATGACCATAAAGACTCATTTAGACTAGTGGCTTCTATTTTCTTTGGGGGTCATTTCCTTAGGTCAACGTCCCTAAAGATGAATTATTTGGAAAAAAAAGAGACACCAGCAGCTTGTTACCCACTGTGCGACTGTGTTTGTGAAAGACCAAAACAATTCACAGCACCATAAACCATGAATTTCCCCAGAGCCACATTCACATGGGATGTTTAAATTATTATTATCTTTTGCTAGTTTATAAGGTATAAAATGGCATCAAAGTTGCTTAAATGTTCATTTCCTTAATTGCTAGCAAGGATGTGCTTTCTTCTGCCTGGCAACACAGTGTCTGCAATCCATTTCTATGACGTGTTTGTTCATCTTTGTGTGCAGAATGTTGACTTTGTGCATGCATTCATTGTTGTTTTAAAATTTTTATTTTATTATTATTATTATTATTGTGTGTGTGTGTTTGTGTGTGTGGTGTATATGTACACATGTGTGCAGTTGTGCTTATCTGTGCATGGGAATGTGGAGGCCAGAGGTTGACATCAGGTGTCTTCCTTTACTGCTCTCTACCACATTAAAAGTTTTACATTTATTTATTTAGTGTGTGTATGTATGTATACTGTAGCACACATATGGAAGTCAGAGGACAATTTGCAGGAGTTGGTTCTCTCCTACCAGGATTGAACTCAGATCCTCAGGTTTAGTGGCAAGCCCTTTTACCCACTGAGCCATCTCATAGACCTCTCTACCATATCTTTTTTCTATTGAGTTTTTGTGCATTTTATACAATAAATCTTAATCATATTTAGACTCCCCCTCCCCCATTGCCACCCACATTTAGGGTGTGTCTTCCAGCTTCAGATGATCCAGTCAAGAAGATTTCTCTTATTTCAGTTAATCCTAGGTCTAGTCAAGTTGACACCCAGGATTAACCATCACATTTATTAAATCATACTCTCCAAACTGGATTTCATGCATTATGTCATATATGTTAAGAGCTAGCTGGTCAAACTTTTATACCCAGATGTCCCTTGGAGCAGGTTCATCCACCGGAGTCTAGTCAGCCTATCTAGAGTCAGTCCATTAAGAATATTAATTCTCCCTCACCCAGTAATAAATAGCTGCCAATAGATCCTTGGCTAGGCTTGGGGACTGCTGGCTATTTCCCCAGTTCTATGCTAGGTTTTTGTATGCTTGAGGCAGCGTGAAGTCTTGTACATGCTGTCACCATTGCTGTAGAGACTTTCGGGCTTCTGGGAACTTGGTCATATGAACTTCTACCACATCTTTTGAGACAGGTCTTTCACTGAACCTGGAGTTTGCTGTTTTGCTTAGCCTAGTTGGCTAGTGAGCCACCAGGATCAGCCTGTCTTTGTCCTTCAAGCACTGGAGTTACGTAGATGCGGCTATGCCTAACTTTACATAGGTTCTGCGTATCCAAACCAGGTGCTCATGCTTGTGTAGCAAGCACTGTACCCACCCACCATCTTCCCAGCTTGCATTAATTGTTATATATGGTAAATTGTTTTAAAAAAACTTTTTTTTATTTTAAGATATGTTGTTTCCTACATTTTTTTCAATAAAATATGTTTTTTTCAATTAGAAGAAGCATTT
>NW_008357456.1:591887-592317 GCF_000622305.1 Nannospalax galili
TAAACCTTATCTAGAGATATATTTCTTGATCTGTTAAGTATAATTTGTCAGTAGATTGTAGGAATAATATGGTTCCCTTTGGTTTTCTTGATTAGCTAGGCATTGTTTCTTTCTTGTATCGTCTCCCCCCTCTATCATGATTTTCCCACTTAAGGTGTCACCACTTCCCTCCCTTTCTTCCTTACTAATACCCTTGCTCCTATGATCCTACCTCTGCTGAGCTTCTTCTTTCTCCTTATCCCCTAGGTTCTTCATATACCCTTCCATCCCCCCTCCCCTAATCTAACCAATTTTTATCCATATCTCCCTTCTTAAGGTCTGTTGCCTACTATTCTTCTCCTTCAGGTTATTTCTTTTCCTTTACCTCACTGTTTCCTTACCCTTGTCCTGGTTCCTGCAGTTATGTCTGTTTGCATACATATTTATCAGA
>NW_008357456.1:596065-606846 GCF_000622305.1 Nannospalax galili
GCGGCGGGATTGATTTTGTCTTCAGGAGTTCTGTGGTGGCCCAATTCCCATGTGTGTCAGAAGTTTTCAGACTTTCTCCTTAGGTCTGGAATCTTCTAAGAATGATTTTGGCCTCAGGAACTTGGGTGTTGGACTGACCTGAGATCCTGGCTGTGGCCTTGCCATGCAGGGATGCAAAGGCAAATGGGGTGGGAAGAAGCCCCAAGATTTCCCAGGGAGTGGATTGAGTAGCTGGATTGTACTGGATGCAAAGGATCAGGGAGCGGAAAGGTAGGCCTTGGAGCCCCAGAAGGAGGCTGTCAGCCCCAGAAAGAGTCTAGTGGGTGTTGCAGGATCAGGGAAGTAAAGGGAGGTGAGGGTGGGGCCAGGTCCAGAAGCAGTGCTCCTAGGGCCCAGGGAAGGCACTAAGTTCATCTGGGTGAAAAAGATCAGGAAGCAGTGTTGGTTCCCCAGGTGTCTGGGGCTCCAAGAGTAGGAATGGTGCAGGGCCCAAACTAGGAGTAGAGAACAGTGGGGGAGATGGAAGGGTGAATGTGGCTTGGGGAATCAAAGCGCGGAGGGCTGTGCTCTAGATTTACCCCAAGGGGTCTGAGGATGGGAGTGCAGGCTAGGAGAGTTAGCGGTGGTGCAGGTCCCAGGAAGCAGAGAGAGGTGAGGGTGGGGCCAGGTCCAGAAGCGGTGCTCCTGGGTCCCAAGAAAGGGACTAAGTTGTTCTGGGTGAAAAGGATCAGGAAGCAGTATTGGTTCCCCAGGTGTCTGGGGCCCCAAGACTAGGAATGGCGCAGGGCCCAAACTAGGAGTAGAGAACAGCGGGGGAGATGGAAGGGTGAATGTGGCTTGGGGAGTCAAAGCGTGGAGGTCTCTAAAAAAACTTTTAATGTACCATGGTAGGAATATTGATACCCACTCAAAGATGCCTACACCTTAGCTTCCGGAAGCTCTGAACAGTACCTTAATGAGGCTGCAGGTACACTGACTAGCCCTGTGTGGACTGAAGCTCTTTTACTGCCTCTTGTCATTGCCTTTAGTGAAGCCCTCTCAGTTTGCCCTTTTGGGCTGTAAGAGTACATGAGCTTCAGCTTCCCCAGGAAGGGAAGATATTTCCTCTAAGGGAGATGGCCAGAGGTTAAAAGCAGCCTTGCTCTTCAGAGGGTTGGGTCAGCTGAGGCAGCTAAGTCATGAATCAAGAGTTCTCAGTTTCTTTCAGATATTTTCTCCACTTTGCAGAGATCAGATGATAAGGCTTTAGCGCCTGATATTTCTAGAGAGTGGGAAGGAACGAATGTCCCATCAATGGACAGTGAGAGCCAGACACGGACAGATAACTCACTGTGGCTGAAGTGATGCAAACAGAAGTGGCATGTATTAATTGTAGCTTCTCACAGTTGGTGTGATTCTCCAGGGCACCCTCCCCTGTGTCCGGGCTTGGGTAACCCCACAAAATGCCCTGAAACGAGGGTTTCAATAGTTTGGGAAGAAATGCCAATAAGGGACTAGGAGAGAGAACAGCAAGGACACGATGATGCAATAATAGAAAGTGTAGCAGCCAGGGACTGCTGCAGATAGGTGGCTTTTTATCCTACTGAGATCTCTTACAAACAGTGTGGACCACACTTCAAAACCTGCTGCTCTTCTCTGGAGTTCTTGCACCCGAGACCTGGGGTATTTATCCACTAATTCCTAGTCTGAAAGTTGCTTCTGGGCATAATCATTCTCTAGCATGTTCAGTTCTCCCTGTAAGTATGCTCTAGCAGCAAGACAACCACGTGTGAAGGTGAACAGTCAGAGTGCTCGGAAGGAAGCAGTCATGAGTAGGTGAAGGTGGATGAAAGCAAGGGTGTGCCAAGAGTGTCTGCTATACACTGCTTCAAGTACCAGGAAAGCACAAGGAATATGGAGGTTTCCGGCCACCATGGAACTGCCTGCCATGTTTACCTAGATCTGCAGGAGGTCTTGTGATATCATTTGTTATTGCAGCACATCATGCTGTAATCCTGATTACTACAAAGCATAAATTGAGTGTCTTCATGAAGGTAGAATTTTTCGGTGTTCACAACTTCCCAGAAAGAGATTAATCTATCCAGTTTAGCTTAGCAAACATTTATTGGAGGACACCTAGTAAATATCCTTCCAAGTTATAAAGAACATGACGTGCATGGGTTTCCTCATGTGTCAAGGTTACATTTTATGGCTATTTGGGGAAGGAATAGAGACAGAACAGTTGTGTGGTTAGGGCTTTGGAAGGAGAGAAATTAGCTCTTTAGAACACAAGTTAGTTTTGGCAAGTGACTTAGTTTTCCTCCAAGAAGCTAAATCTGTTATTTTTCTACTATATTATTTGAGCAGGATGGTGTCATGGCTACTTCACAGTCTCTGCTATTTCTTTAGGTCACTGATGCCTTATTCTTTATTCTTGCCCCCATTGCTGCATATGCCATGCCTTTGTTGGTTTATGGTTTCTATTCTATTGATCCTTGACTTCTACGGCTACATAGCTTTGGCTTCTGTGTATGTGAATTGTGGCCTCTTCCCCTATTTTTGACTGCTGACTTTTTGTATATTTCACATTAAAACTTTTCAGTAGAGTACTTGATTGCTTAAGTGATCACTATTGGCTATGTTGGGCTAAGCTCCCTTTGGACACCATAGGAGCTACAATGAGGTCAGGCGTCTGTGCTAGTCTTCAGAGCAGTTGCGGCCAGGGCCGAAGGGTCATCTTCAGAATGGGTTTTGCAAATAGAAGAAACTGTAATTCATTTCTTTATTATCTGTGGATTTCTGATTACTATGTTGCAGGCACTATTCTGGCCATGTATGAATGTGGAGGCCAGAAGTCACTGTCCAGTGTCCTTCTCAATTGCTCTCACTGAATCTGGAGCTCACCAGTTTGGTAGACTGTCTGTCTCTGGTTCTCCTGTTTCTACCTCCCCAGCACTTGGATTATAGACATGTGCTGATGTACCCAGCTTTTTACATGGGTTCTAGGGATCAGAACTGAGGTCCTCATACCTTTATGGTAAGTATGTTAACTAATAAGCCATCTATCCAGCTCCTAAAACAAACTTTATTATCTCCCCTAATTTCTTGGGCTAACTAGGCCCAGCTTGAAGGTTATTTTTGTGATGTTGGCAGTGGCTGTACCTTCTGGGTAGACAACAGGGCTGGAATATCAAGATGGCTTGATCATATATCTGACAACTGGTTTCTGCCATTGGCTGGAATCCTGTCTCAGCCTGTCAAATAGGAATCTTGGTTTTTGTTTTTGTTTTTTTCTTCCATGTAGCCTTTATTAGTTACTGTTGCTATGCTAAAACACCACGAGTAAGGGAACTTATAAAAGGAAGAGTTTACTTGCACTTACAGTTCTAGAGGAATTAGGGCCTATCATGATAGGGAGACATGGTGGCAGGAGGTGGCCAGAACAGGAGCAGAAAGCAGGGGCTCACCTCTTCAAGCAGGCACAGGAAGCAGAGAGTGACTGGAAATCCAATAAAGGTTAAGAATTCTCAAAGCCCTCCCCTAATGATGCACTTCCTCTAGTAAAGCCAGGACTCCTAAAATCTCCCAAAACAGCACTATCAATTGGGATAAAATGTCTAAATACATAGAGCCTATGGGGGACATTCTTATTCAAACCACGACATAGCCCTTCCATCTAGCTTGGGCTTCTATATCAAAGCTTCTTAGGTTTAAGGTAAAGGAAATAGAAGCTTAAGACGTGAACTTAGAGGTCTAGATTCTATTGATCAAAATTCTACTGACCATAAAAGCCACGTAACTGATGTTAACTTAAAGAGAGGGGAAATAAAGTTTCTATGTTGGTGGAGGAGAGGAATGTGTATACAGGAATCAAATCTGATGACCTTTGGATAATATCTACCATACTCATCCAATGGCCAAAACAGTTTATGCCTCTCCTACACACAAAATTATACTCATCTGTTCCCCAAGTCACATTCTCTTTTGTAATTGTTGTAAAGTTCAGTTCTGATCTTCATGTAAGCCAAGTCTAGATAAAGAGTTCCTTGAGTGTGGTCCTTTGGTGTAGCTCCTCAGGTTCACTTCCTTCATAGAGGTCAATGAAGCAAACAGCCAAGTTATCCATGCACCTAGTATACAAAGGGGGAGAAAGGTAGTGGCTGACCATAGTAGACACCTCCAGTCCGAGAGGGTGAGAACAAGTCTGCTGAATGGAGAAGACAGGTAAGAGCAACTTACACAGAGGAACACTGCATGTAAAGTGAGAGGTCTGGGGAAACTGTGGTGGGATACAGGTTGAGTGGAGTATAGCTACATGAATGAGATGAGAGAGAAGGAGAGAGGGAGGGAGAGAGACAGAACAATTCTTTTATGAAGGCCAGACAAGGAGGAGATATTGAACTCAACCAAAATGGATGTGATTTGGGATTAGTGGAGGTTTTCAGCTAGAGTATTCCCAACCACCTCCATCTAGCTTTCTTTTGAAAAGACTACTTAAACTTTTGTGTGGAGACAGGCCTGGGGAAGACAGGTGTTAAGACTTCAGATAGCACAGGCTTTTCTTACAGTACAGAAAAGAGAGAACAGACTCCTGACCCCAAGTAACAATGTTTTGTCCTTATGACAGTAACTTTTCAGTAGAGAAAATATAGGCTGTGGTTAAGTGCCTGGTTCTGGAGTTACAACTTAGTTTAAACCCACTTTGACTCTATTTGCTGTTGTCACTGGGGCAAGTGTCCCTCAGTCACTTGGCTTTGATTTCTTTGAAAACAACAGTGTCTTCTTTTTGGGTCACTGTGAAATACATGTAAAGCAGTTAGCATGCATCTGGCATGACACGTGCTCTCCTGAGGATAATAGTTCTGATCCCACTAGGTATGTTTGCTGCTCTTATTAAATGGTACAGTGCAAATAGCTTAGGGGCTGGAAACAGAAGAGGGCTAAGTCTCAACACCGCCCTTCACTAGCCAAGTCATTTGGGGAAAGACAAACTTCTATGAAAGGCACAGGGCCAGGTGTCTGCACTGCCTTCCTACTGGCTGTGGCCAGGTTCAAGGTAGGATAAGATGCACGCAAACCTTCTGTAAGTGATGAGCTCCAATTACCAAGGAAGTGTCATTTATCTGGTTGATCCTATAACTGCTACTCAGTGGGGTTCAGTTCTTTGCTTTGTTACTTTCTGGCATGCCATTTAAGTTTGAAGACTGCCAAATTAGAAAACTAAAGCCCCAAAGAGACAGGCTTACAACTAGAGAGCGTAGTGCTCAGGAGGCCCTGAATTCTCCTCTGAACTTCCTGTCCCTGTTGATGACCTGGCCTATTCCTTCACTGTGGCCACGGGGTTGCAGTCACCTTCCTACTCTGATGGAATGGTGGTGTGTGGTGTGATGGCATTGGAAAACCAGAGGACAAAATGAACTGGGCTCCTTTAATATGCCCAGAGATGATGACCTAGCTTAGAAAGGACTCTTGTGATCTCTGATCTTTGTTCCCTAGATGTGATCTCTGTTCCCTAGATGTCAAGGAAAGCTATGCTAAGGCAGAGAAAAACTGCCAAGCCATTTGATATTTGAGAATTTACTTCATTTTAGGATACCAGTAGTTTGCACACTGAGCTGACTGCCTAAGACTCCACTGGGGGAAGCTGCAATAATTTTATTCATTCCAGAAATATTTAGCATGTCTCTAACCTGTACTAATACTGATGTGTACTCTAGACACTGGGATACAGGAAGGAGATAAACACAATTTTGCCTCACATGGTGATGACCTCAGCAGGGATATGAGTTAAACACAGAAATAAATATATAATATTTCAGACAGTCACAGATGTTATGAAAAAAATCAGAGTTAGAGTCACAGAGGTAATGTAGAAGGAGATGTTCTCATTGAAGCCTTATCTGATGAGATGACATGCACAGGGCTGGGAGGAAATGACAGAGTCAGTGGGTATCTAGGGGACAATAGGCAAAGAGCCAGTAAACAGAAGGAACAGCACATGCAAAGGTCCTGAGGTGGAAGAAAGCTTATTTTTTTTTTTCTTTCTTCTTCAAGAATGAGACTAGTACTAAAGATAAGTAATTTGGGGTTAAGCAAGAGCTGGGGAGATGGCATCAGAGGACTGGGCCTGGGTGTAAAAGTGAGGGGCCGTTAGGCTATAAGAAGAATTTATGATCATATACTGAGTGGGCCAAGAATGCAGTGAAAGTTTTGAGCAGATGAGTGACATGATTTAACTTTGTTTTTAAATTTATGTAGCTGGGCGTGGTGGCGCACGCCTTGAATCCCAGCATTTGGGAGGCAGAGGCAGGTGGATCTCTGTGAGTTCAAGGCCGGCCTGGTCTACATAGTGAGTTCCAGGACAGCCTGGTCTACATAGTGAATTCCAGGCCAGCTGGGGCTACAGGGAGACCCTGTCTCAAAAAGACCAAAAAAAAAAAAAAATAAAATAATAAAAATAAAATATTAAAAGGTCAGGTTTCAAGACAGTTGTGTTGTGGGTTGGCAACTCAGACCTGTTTTCTGTCTTCTGCTCCCTCCCCCACTTCTCATCCTCCTCCAGCTCTGGCTTCTGGCTTCATCTGATGCACTTCTGCTCATGGCTTGCCTTCATATGTCTTCCCTGGCTGTTTTCTGCTATACTCAACCTGCTGAGTCAAAGGCGACTGTCTGCGCCTCTCTGGAGGTTATGCCCACGCCTCAGCTGGGTGTCTCCGCTAGAATCGTTTTGCTTTCATCCTGTAGCTTGATCCTGCCAGCATCCTTCTAAGGGCTCTGCTCTGTCTACTGGATAAATTTATTCTCCCAGCCCTTTACATTCCAGCCTGGATACACTGAGCCTGTCAGGAAGTTAGCCTCGATGCTTTATGATTTCTTTACCTTGTTTCAGGAACAGAGTTCCAGCTCCGTTTTGGTCCCTCCCTCACCTTTTGTTTCATTGGAGGAACTGATTTCTTACCTTTCTGACTTAACAAATTCTACCCATCCTGCAAAATTATCGCACACATTTTTTTTAAAAAAAATTATTTAATGTGCCTGAATGTATTGCCTACATGTGTGTGGTGCAATATCCTCAGCGGTCAGAAGGCTTCAGATTCCCCTGGAACTGGACTTAAGGAAGGTTGACCCGGCCCACTGCAAAAGCAGTCTGTGCTCTTAACCGCTAAGCCATCTCTCCAGCCCTTAGCACACGTTCTTATTCAAAGCATTTCTGCTAAATGTTTGAATGGTTCCTATGTGCACACAACTCAAAATTCAAAGGATATGCGGACTGGAGAGATGTATTTCTACCACAACAAAATGTGGAAAATAGGTTACATATTTTACCACAATAAAATTTGTTTGAAGATCATTTGGTGACACATTAGATATAAATGAAAACTACCATTAGGGAAAAACAACAACAACAAAAAACTAGTTCAAGGACTGTGCCAGGCCCTGGGTTTGATCCCCAGAGTTGCAAAAGGAAAACAAGCCATTGCATGTACACTGATACGGAACAACGTTCTTGAATATCTTACTCAATAAAGGGAGAGTTTGAGCTGGGATTGTGAACATACCTTTTTGAGTGGCTGCCTCAGTTCTCCTGTGCATTTACCTGCAAGTGGTATTGCCAGATCACTTACTGATTCTATGATTAAATTTTTGAAAAAACTGCTGTACAAGTTTTCACAGTTTGAACCTTTTAATGGCCTATTTGTGTTCTGTGGTATGGCTATACCGTCACTTATTTAACTAGTCCTGTGTCGCGGTGGGTGTTCAGCACGTTTCTAAGCTTTTGCTATAAAATATTGCAATGGAATTCCTTAGAAATGTTTGTTTGTGTACAGAGAGAGGTACAACAATGAGATAAATACAATTGTCAGGCCAGATAATATAAGTTTTCATTGTGATAGGCATTGCCAATTTTTTTTCCTCCAACTTAAACTCCTAACTCCTAGTGGGTTGGAAGAGGCATGCTTGAAGCCTGGGTTTAGGAAATTGACTTTAGTACAGGTGGCCTCACAGTAAACAGGTTTTGTCTGTACTGGCTATTTAAATACCTTCTATGGAAGGGTCAAGCCTAGGGCATAGAGAGGGCACAGGAAGCAGTAGGGGTGCCTTTCCCTGACTGTGCTCACTCCAAGAAGCTGGTATTAGTAAGTGAATGTCCTCACTGAGCCTTGAGATCTAGAAGCCTATGCCTCTATCTCCAGCTTGTTAAATTGCTCCCCCTGGGGTCTCCATGTCCTTTGCCATCATAGACACTTACAGTATGTTGTATTGAGTTAGGATAGTTGAAGCTGTGATAAAATAAGCCCGCTGCAAAATGTATGACGGCTCAAATACAATCTTATTTTTGCTTTCATTATAATGTGAGGCAAGTATTACTTGTTATCAAGTGACTCTTATCCATGCAGTGACACAGGGACCCAGGTTTCAAGTGACTCTCATCCATGCAATGACACAGGGACCCAGGTGTCTTCCATCTTGGCCTCATCCTCATCTGCATCTATCTAAACCACCGAGATCTTTCTCTAGTAATCCTTCAGATCCCCAAGCTGCTTCCTTCAGTGGCTCCCCTTCTTAGAGTCTTATCATCATCTGCCCTGTAAGCTGGAGGGAAGTGAGGACAGGAAGTGATGCTCCCACTAAAAAAGCCTCCATCTTTACAGGAAACTTCATGTATTTCTTCCTCCTGCTTTGTATGGGAATGAATTAGCCATGTGGTCACAGCAACTTACAGGGGAGGGACTTTGGAAATTCAGGTTTTATGTAGACCTCTCAGCTACCCTTGTCCTATAAAAGAAACAGACTTGGGGGGATAGCTACATGTTCTAGGAAAGAAACCAGATTTTGGGGAGCCCCCCTGGTGATCTTTGCCACATTCTGTTGTCATCTATTATTACCCACATTAATGTCCTATTGTCATGACTACAGTTTCATGTTTGAATTGGGAAATAATTTAAAGATCCTAGACTCTAATTTCTTTAGCTATCTCCCCCAGTTTAATAATTAATTCTTCAGTTGTGTTGGATTGGTGGTTCAAACTATCCTAGGAATTCCTGTATTCAATTAGTACTTTAAAATTTTGTGGGACTGGAGAGGTGGATCAGCAGTTAAGAACACTGACTACTCTTGCAGAAGACCTAGGTTTGGTTCCCAGCATCCACATGGCAGCTAACAACCATCCATAACTCGAGCTCCCAAGGATCTGACATCCTCTTCTGACCTGCGTGGGCACTGCACAACACTGGTGCACTTACATACATGTAGGCTATTGCCTACATACACATACATACTCATACACATAAAATAATAAAAATAAATAAAATAATAAAATAAATAAATAAAATAATAAAAATAAAATATTAAAAATTTATTTGTGTATAGTGCTGGTGATCAAATCTGGGACTTCATGCTAGGCAAATGCTGTGCCAACAGAGTTTGGTCATTTTTATACTTGTTCCATTATCATAATTTCAGTATCCTTTTATAACAAAATAAAAAGGGAGATTATTTTGTTGTATGTACTAACCATTCTAATTTCACACTCTTTTTTTTTCTTTTTTTCTTTTTTTTTTTGTCTTTTTTGAGACAGGGTCTCCCTGTAGCCCCAGTTGTCCGGGAACTCACTATGTAGACCTGGCTGGCCTTGAACTCACAGAGATCCGGCTGCCTCTGCTTCCCAAGTGCTGGGATTAAAGGCCTTTGCCACCATGCCTGGCCTCATACTCTGTTTTAACATCTGAGATCTTTGTGTCTTCAGCTCATTTTTCACCTGGCCAATGCTCATTCAGGGTGGTTTCCTTGTGTCTGTCGGCCCCTATACTTACTGCATCTGGACCTGATTTTAGGACATCTCTCTGCACAGGAACTGGGTTTCCCATCTCCAGGAGCCATCTCAGTGCTAACCATTTAGAACAATGTTAAAATACAAGTTCAGCTTGGGCCTTTCTGGTTTCTCAGGTTGGGAGGATTCTGGCTCCAAACCGTGAGAGGATTAACTTGATGTTATGAAAATAAGACAATGAGACTTGAGAAAACAGGCAAGTATTCTTGCTACCTTCTGCTGGAGTCCACTTCTTCTCTTGTTAACTCTGCCACTGTGACTCTGAGTGTCACCTGTTGGGAGTCCTGGCTTGGTGCAAAGGGCTGTTTCAAGACTTTCACTTTGTGTAAGCTCTAGGTTTTATATCCATGTGAACCATTAAGACTGAAAATGTGAGATACCTTGGTTAAGAAATATTGAAGGGAGGCCTCTTGGGGTGGGTCTATCGCGCAGCCCTCCGCGCCTTGACTCCCCGGCCACATTCACCCTTCCATCTCCCCCGCTGTTCTCTGCTCCTAGTTTGGGCCCTGTGCCATCCCTAGTCTTGGGGCCCCAGACACCTGGGGAACCGGTACTGCTTCCTGATCATTTTCACCCAGACCAGCTTGGTGCCTTCCTTGGGCTCCAGGAGGACTGCTTCTGGACCTGGCCCCACCCTCACCTCTCTCTGCTTCCCTGGACCTGCACCACCGGCTAACTCTCCTAACCTGCTCTCCTATCCTCAGGCCTCTTGGGCTAGGTCTATCGCGCGGCCCTCTGCCCCTTGACTCCCCCAGCCTCATTCACATTTCCATCTCCGCCGCTATTCTCTACTCCTAGTTTGGGCCCTGTGCCATTCCTAGTCTTGGGTCCCCAGACACCTGGGGAACCAATACTGCTTCCTGATCCTTTTCACCCAGACCAACTTAGTGCCTTGCTTGGGCTCCAAGGCACTGCTTCTGGAACTGGACCTGCCCTCGCCTCCCTCTACTTCCCTGGTCCTGCAACACCC
>NW_008357456.1:613098-615040 GCF_000622305.1 Nannospalax galili
TCAAGAGTAAAAACAAATCAGTTTATCTGGTCCAATTGTATGTCCTTAAACACCCAAAAGGGAAGTATAACCAAAGATTAAAGGGGCCAATATAATTTCATAAGAGCATACATATATATAACTAAAAGTTACTTGACAAACAACAAAGCCAGACAGGCGATACCTTCAGTCGAGTTGGTGGCTAGGATAGATTAAGGCTCTTCCAGACAGAAACCCAACATACTACTGAAAAAATGAACAGCAAACCCCAATTCTATCCAAAGGAATACTGGCAATGGATTGCCGTAGATGAGGAACAGCTGATCCTCCTGGAACAGGGACCTCTGGCTGACTAGATTTACCAGAAGGGCAGATAGGGGGGAATAGATGGGGTGCTGACAGCACAGTGGACCATGGCAGGGATAGCAGAGTATGGAGGCTCTAGTGGGAGAGGAAGGCTGTCTATCTGATGAGTTTATATTCTTGCTCAGATGCCAAGGAACTCAGAAAGTAAGCGACTGTGACAAGTAATAGTCATATATATAGAGATTAGAAATGCATGTGAAAATGTCTCAATGTCAATTGCCTTAAAATTTTTCTGTATGAAACTGTGTATTTTAACAACGAAGTGGAGATCTTTTTAAAACATTAAAACCTCATTTAACTTTATGTCTTATAGTGTTTATAATGAGTAAAAGATTATAAGCATAATAATTCATCTGTAAATCTAAAAATATACAGCCAATTTTGAAAGAGATGTACCCTAGCTCAGAAAAATGTTATTGAATAGGTTAATGCTGTTGTAATGAAATGCTTCTTCTAATTAAAAAAAATATATTAACATTATTTGAAGATAAAAAAAAGAAATATTGAAGGATAGCCTCTGCGTTCCTTAACTTGCCCTCCTTCCTCACTCCCTCTCCAATTAATTCTCTCTCCTCCCTCCAGAATGTTTCTTCTCTTCTGATCTCCTCAGTAGCACAGAAAAGAGATTTTAAAACATTTATCTTTCATTTGAAGAATGAATCAAAGACATGAGGATATTATTAGCAGATATGGGGGTGGGGAGTGTGTGCCTAAATACAGTGAGCATGAAATTAAAACTAAGTGTGTTGCTGTGGAATCCTAAAAATGTAAAACTATACAATTGCCCAAATTGTTCCACTTGAACTTGTAGTGTAATTTTCAGTTAATCCTTTTAAGTTTTATTTTGGGGTGTGTGTGTGTGTGTGTGTGTGTGTGTGTGTGTGCGTGTATACTCATATCACATATAACCACACGTAAAAATATAGATGCTTTAAAAAAGAGATTCAATTATTCCTTTTCTATTTGTGTGTACATCTGTGTCCCTGCATGACTTTATGTACACCATGTGTGTGCAGTTGCCTTTGAAGGCCAGAGGGAGTTGGATCCCCTGAATCTGGGGTTATAGGCAATTGTGAGCTGCCTGATGTGGGTGCTGGGAACCAAACCTGGGTCATCTGAAAGAGAAATAAGTGTTCTTACTGCCAAGTCATCTCTCTAGTCCCCAATATAGATACTTTAATCTTCTCCATTAGTCTCTCCTTCCCCTTCCACTTCCCCTTCCTCTTCCCCTTCCCTTCCTTTTATTTTGAGAAGGGTCTCACTCTGTAGCCCTGGCTGGCTTAGAACTTGCTATATAAACCGGGCTATATAGACTCACATAGACCACCTGCCTCTGTCTCCTGAGTGCTGGAATTAAAGCCACCTTGCACAGCTGTTTCCCATTTTGGGAAGTTTCATATCTTTGAACTCTTTTCACTGATGACACAAAACAATGCAAAGCGATAGTTGGATGCCATTATCTTCTTTTTCTCTTTGGTTTTCTTTTTCTTTTTTTTTGTGCATTTTTTTTAAATTACAACATAGAATAAGTAGATTTAATAAATGTTTATAGCATATTTCATCCAACAGCTGAAGAATATACATTCTTTTCAGCAGT
>NW_008357456.1:621352-628683 GCF_000622305.1 Nannospalax galili
AGAGAGGTGAGGGCGGGGCCAGGTCCAGAAGCGGTGCTCCTGGGGCCCAAGAAGGGCACTAAGTTGTTCTGGGTGAAAAGGATCAGGAAGCAGTATTGGTTCCCCAGGTGTCTGGGGCCCCGAGACTAGGAATGGCGCAGGGCCCAAACTAGGAGTATAGAACGGCGGGGGAGGGGATGGAAGGGTGAATATTGCTTAGGGAGTCCCGGCGCGGAGAGCTGCGCTATAGACTTACCCCAAGAGGCCTGAGGATAGTCTCTTTTTCTTTTTTAACAGGAATATGTCTAGTGTTTCCTAATAAGCAAATGAAATAACGTTTCACCATGTTTAGGAAGTTCTTGTGCAAAACACAGCAAACTTGTGATAGAACTCTCCTATCTTCTTTTCTTTTTGCTATTTTTATGGTGGGTATTTATCTATCTATACTTTTGAGATAAAATTCACACACCATAAAATTCAACCCTTCAAAGGATACGATACAGTGAGTTTTATTACGTTCTCCAAGCTCTGTAATTAGAATATTTCACACAGAACACTTTCATCACTCCCAAAAGAGATCCCATGCTCATTAGTAATCACTGCTGTGGTTTGAATATGAAATGTCCCCTTTAAGCTCATGTATTTGAACGCTTAGTCCCCAGCTGATGGTGCCGCTTTTTAAGTTTGTGGACCATTTAGGAGGTAGAGCCTCATGGGAGGAAGTGAGCTGATGGGTGGGTCTTGAGGTTCTGCTTTCTGCCCACTCTCTGCTTCTGGACCATGAATACACTGTGACCAGCTGCCTCCTGTTCCTGTTCATGTGTTCCCTGCGGTGATGGATTGTACATGATAATGGTAAGCCCAAGAAGCCCCTCATCCCTTAAGTTACTTCTTGTCAGGTATTTGGTGACTGCAATGAGAAAAGTAACTAATACAGTCACCCTCTCTCCCCTCAACCCCTGGCTATTGACTTGCCTATTTTAGACATTTCATATTAATGGAATATAATATCTCTATAAACGTTAAGCCTAATAACATCGTGCTCTAATTTTGGCTTTAAATGTCAAACGTCTTTTATACACATTAAGAGAAGGAAAAACATGAAGTTCTCCTCTTCACCCACAGGCTTCCATGTATGGTGCTTTTTATTCTTCCTCATGGATCTGAGGTACCATATGGTGTCATTTCCTTTTATTCTGAAGAGCTTCCTTTAACATTTCTCGTAGTTCTTTTCCTGTTTCAGAACTTATGCCAAACAGCACCTCAAGGAGCTTCTGCTACCTGCGGATCACACTGCTTGATAGTTCTGAAAAAATCTACCCATTTTGTCTTTTATAAGTTTATTCACATAAAATACTGTGTTATTTTATGATGCTTTCCATGTTTTGGATTTGTAGTGACAGCTGTTCCCATCCTGATACTAGTTGGTGTTTTCTTTAGATTAGATTTGCTGGAAGGTTATTGTTCTGGTTAGTCTGTTACTCCATTGCTGTGACAAAACACTCTGACCAACACCAACTTGGGGAGGAAAGGGTTTATTTGTCTTACATCTCCCAGGTCACAGTTCATCAGGGATCCCAAGGTAGGAACTCAGGGCGGGAACCTGGAGGCAGGAGCTGAACACAGGCTATGGAGGAACACTGCTTACTGGCTTGCTCACAAGCCCACCTGCCCAGGGGTGGCACCATCCACAGTGGGCTGGGCCCTCCCATATCACTCAACAATCAAAAAGATGCCCGCAGGCCAGTTCAATGGAGGCAATTCCCCAATTGAGGCTCCCTCAACCCAGGTGTGTCAAGTTGACACTAAAGCTATCCAGCACAATTCTCAACTGAGATCTCTTTAATGAATCAAGCTTTGGTTTTATTAATTTTCCACAGTTTGTTTTGTTTTGTATTATCTGTTGTATCCTTATTATGTATGTTAACATTTCTACTTATTTTGGGCTTTGATTATTTTTGGCTAGTTTCTTTCTCTCTCTCTCTCTCTCTCTCTGTTTTTTTTTTTTTTTTGATACACAGTCTCCCTATAGCCCCAGCTGGTCTGGAACTCACTATGAAAACCAGGCTGGCCTCAGTCTCTTAGAGAACCACCTGCCTCTGCCGCCTGAGTGCTGGGACTAAAGGACAGCACCACTATGCCTCTTTGCCAGCTTCTTTAGTTATCAAGCTGTATCACTGACTTCAAATTTTTCTTTTTCTTAACCTGTAAAATATAGTACAAGTAATGGCATGTCACTATGTGAATAAACATTATGACCTATTTTTATATATTTATTTTTATTGCATATGTATGAGAATTTGCCTGTGTGGATGAAAGTGCATCACATGCATGCGATGCCCATGGAGGCCAAAGGACGGTGTCAGATCTTTTGGAACCAGAGTTATAGACAGTTGTTAGCCACCAGGGTGCTGGGAACCAAACCTGGGTCCTCTGCAAGAGCAGCCAGTGCTCCTAACCACAGAGCCAACTCTCCAGCCCCCAGAATTCTGGTTCTTTGCAAGAACAACAAGCACTCTTAACTACTGAGTCATCTCTCCAGCCCTGTTACTTCAGTTTTACTGTCAGATTTGTGGCTTTGAGGATTTGCTGATTTGGATATGGTTTTGGGAGTGCTCAGAGGTTCATTGTGATTGGGGCCTTGACTTGCAGAGTGGTGCTATTGGGAAGTGATAGAATCTTCAAGAGTTGGGATCTAGCTAGACCTTAGATCACTGAGGTCATTTTCAAATGACCCCTCAGTAGTTCTCATATGACCCCCGTAGGTAGTTTTCTTGAAAAAGTTGTTAAGAAAAGGACCAAGCCTGGCCCCTTATTCATGGTTTGAGATGTGTCACTTGCTTCCTCAAGTGTACACTCTGCTATGATATCCTCACCAGAACTTAGCTAATGCAGGTACTGTGCATGGCCTCTAAAACCTACCTAATTACCTTCCTTTTCTTGATAAGTATCATGCCTCATGCATTTCATTATAGTGGTTTAAGACAGATAAAGGCACCATGAGATCTAGAATCAGTTGGGAGAAGGGCCTCTGGGGAGGCTGAGATATGCTGTCATGTTGGTGAAACACTGATGGTTGCTTCAGACCAACAGCCACCAAAGAACAAGGCCTTCGTCCAAGAACCCTCAAGGGACTGAATCTTGCTGACAACTGAGTAAGTGACTTTGGAAGTGGGTTCTCTTCTGTGAAGTCTTTGAGTAAGGCCCAGCCTTACTCAATTACAGCCTTATAAAAAAATTCCCTGAAGGAGAAGACTCAGATAACCATGAATGGGTTTCTAAGCCACAGGAACTACAAGATAATAAATATATCTTGTTTTAATCTGCTTTGGGTAACTTGTTGAGGAGCACTAGATAACTATAGAGGTCCAGGGACCCCTGATACACACATGGGACACTTCTGTATGTAGCAGAAACTTCTTAGGTTCCCCACCCCAGAATGTCCAATGGCTTTGATTGCTAAGGACTCTGTGTCTAGATATTTTGAAAAGAAAGGATTGCTATTATCTTCTATGTCTCTTGCACAGTCTTATTTGACACCAAATTACTAATGAATGTGCCTGTATGTAGCCTTTGATGTGTGTGTGTGTGTGTGTGTGTGTGTGTGTGTGTTTGAGACATAATCTTAATTCGTAGTCCAGTCTTGCCTCAAACTCATTGTGTAACCCAGGCTGACTTCAAAATCTTGATCTTCCTGCCCAAGTCTCTCAAGTGTTGGGGTTATAGGTATGTGCCACCATGCCTGGCTGTAATATATTTGTTGATTGACACTTTGTTTTACTTCAACTACCCCTAAAGTAGCCTTGGTTAGGGGCATATCTCCACGAGAGAAGTATGATTCCTTGCACAACTCCCTCGCCTCAAGGCCCAAGATTTTTCTGAATCCCATCTCATCTGTGTCATGTCACCCTTTCTACTTCCTGACTTGGATGAAGTGCCACCCTGTAGGGTATGGGATTTGTCTTTCCTAGTGGTCATTAGAGCACTGAATGACACAGCCTGGTAGTAGAGGGGAATTAGCTGCTGTGATGTTTACTCTCCATTGTCAACTTGATGAGACCTAGAATTGACCCAGAGGAGGGCCTCTGAGCATACCTATGGGGGATTATCTTGACTAGATTAGTGGAGGTGGGAAGATATGGACTGTAGGTGGCACCATTCCCTGGACCAAAGTCCTGAAGAAAGTGAGCTGAGCACAGGTTATTACTGCTCTTTGCTTCTTGATTGTGGATGCAATGTGACAGCTGCCTCAAGCTCCTGCTGCTGCAACTTCCAGCCATGATGGGCTACACCCTTAAACTGTGAGCCAAAATAAACCCTTTCTCCCTTAATTTGCTTTTGTTAGGGTGTTTTATCACAGCAACAGGAAAAAGTAAGATAGTAGTTGCCTCTTAGGTAATCCTTGACCAATAGGAGGTGGGAGATAGGCATGAGCTTCCTTTCTCCCTTGTACTGACTTCTTTGAGTTACTTTTTTTGAGCTTCTTTGTGTTCTTTCTAGAAAAGTCTCAGTCTTAGAAAATGAACCTGCTTAATGGTATGCTCTGTATGTGTGTGTGTGTGTGTGTGTGTGTATGTCTGTGTGTCTTTCAGTATGAATCAATACATCTTTCTAGAGAACCTGAGCTGAGAAAGATGGTACTCAGTTAATATTTGCTTTCTGTGTCCATCTCAATTTGCCCTTTTTATTTAGCAGAACAAGACCTTTGATAACTCATAGCCAATTTCACATATTATGGTATTACGGTGTATCCTATTCTGTCATGTGTTGAATAATCTCAATTTCTCAGTCTCTATGTTAATGACTTTGAGCATGTAACTTATATAACTACATATAATGGTGATTTAAGAAAGAGTCAATTTGGAAGAAACTTGATTGAATGTGGAGTTTGCATTTTGCTTCAGTATTTTATAGTGACAGGACAGAGGAAGTTTTCAACTTAGTAAGTGAGATTCTAGTATGCTCCAGGAAAAGCTTTAGCCTGTGTCCCAGGTCACTGGCCCCCCAGGCTTCTTGGCAGTTTATGCTATTGCTCTTTAGTTTAGTGAAAATTGGGGAATTTGCTGAAAGGGCAATTCATAGCCAAAGCAAGGTGCAGACTGCTTTCTTCACTAACTAGCTCTGATTTTTCTGTAGTACAATAGGTAGAAGTAAAAGCTCAGGAATGTTTTAGGGCTTTTTCCTTCCATAAGCAGGAGTCCACAATAAATAAAATGATTGCATGTACGTGTCTCTTTTTCTACTTCCACAATACCTCATACAGTCGATGAAAGCCTTTCTTCCCAAGCCTCTGTCTTCATGCAAATCAGGTGCAATTTATTTCCCTTTAGCCTCAGAACTTTATAAATATAGCCAGACCAAAAAGGATGTTAATAAAATCAGATCCTAGACATTAAAGAAAAGTGAGTTTCTTCTAATGCTTTTCATGATTTCAGAGCAGCAAATTGAGACTCTTTCATTAGCAGGCAGAGTCCCAGAGTGTCTGGGAGGGTATCCATAACCCAGTTTCCTCCCAGCTCTCGTTTTCTTGCATTTTCTGGGCCTTCCTCATGGTTTAATGGCACTCTCCACAATCTGGAGGTGACCTTATCATTTGACAAGTGACTCTGCTAGTTGTTAAGGGAGCTCTGATTCCTGTATGCATGAGGCATTACAGGATATCAAAGAGAGCCCTTTAATTTAGTTTGAGGGTATGATAGCTGAGTGGAAATGAAGGCAACAGCACTCCCAGGGTTTGATACCACCAAATTAATTCTCGAGGGCAAAGTAGGGCATATGTTGAACCATCCCTGCATTTCTGGAATAAAGCCTACTTGATCATGGTGAATGATCTTTTTGATGTGTGTCTGTATGCAGTTTGCAACTATTTTGCTGATAATTTTTGCAACTATGTTCATTAATGATATGGGTCTATAGTTTTCTTTTTTGGTTGTTTACCTGGTTTGGGTATTAGAATGATGCTGGTTTCATAGAAGGAATTTGGGAGTTTTCCCTCTGTTTCTATCATTTTGAATAATTTAAGTAGCATTGGTTGAGGCCTTCTTTAAATTTCTGGTAGAATTCTGCTGTAAATTCATCTGGGCCTGGGTGTTTCTTAGTTGGGAGGCTTTATATTACTCTTCCAGTTTCCTTATATGTTATTGCTGTGTTTAAACTGCTGATTTCTTCTTTGTTTAACTTTGGTGGTTCTCATGATTTTAGATATCCATCCATTTCTTTTAGATTTTCAAATTTAGTAGAATATAGGTTTTTAAAATATTCCCTTATAATGTTCTGTATCTTTCTGGTGTCTGTTGTGATGTTTCCCCCCATATAATGATCTAGATCTTTTGGGTGTCTATTGTGATGTTTCCCCTTTCATCTCTGATTTTGTTGGTTTGGATTTGCTTTTTCTTACTTTTGGTTAACTGGGATAGGGGTCTATCTTGTTTAGCTTTTCAAAGAACCAGCTTTTAGATTCATTGATTCTTTGTATTGTTTTCTTTGTTTCTATTTCATTAATTTCTGCTCTGATTTTTGTTTTTTCTTCTCTTTCTGCTGGGTTTAGGTTTCATTTGTTCTTGTCTTTCCAGCATCTTGAGTTACAGTGTTAGGCTCATTTATTTGGGCTCTTTCTAATTGTTTAATGTAGACACTTAGAGCTATAAACTTCCCTCTTAGGACTGCTTTTAAAGTGTCCCAGAGGTTATGTTGTGTTGTGTTGTGTTGTCCTTTTCATTGAATTCCAAGAATTCTTTTATTTCTTTCTTAATTTCTCCTTTGACCCACTCATTGTTTAGGAGTGTGTTGTTTAATCGCCATGATTATAGTGACTAGGGTTTTGTCCAGTGTTGATTTTGAGCTTTATTGCATTGTGGTCCGATAGAATGCATGGAATTATTTCAACTTTTTGTATTTGCTGAGGTTCGTTTTGTGACCCAGTATGTGGTCAATTTTTGAAAAAGTTCCATGGGGTGCTGAATAGAAAGTATATTCTTTGGTGCTTGGGTGGAGTATTCAAAAGATGTCTGTTAGTTCCATTTGATGTATAGTATCACTTAATTCAGACGTTTCTCTGTTTATTCTTTGTCCAGTTGACCTGTCTAATGGAGCCAGTGGGGTATTGAGGTCCCCTACTATTACTGAGTTGGGGTTAATCTGTGTCTTAAAGTCCTGTACTGTTGCTTTGATGAATTTGGGTGCACCAGAGTATGGTGCATATATGTTAAGGATTGTAATATGTTCTTGGTTAACTGTTTCTTTGATCAGAATGAAGTGACTTTCCTTATCTCTTCTGATTAGTTTTACTTTGAAGTCTATTTTGTCAGATATTAGAATTGCAACCCCTGCTTGTTTCTTAGTGCCATTTGTTT
>NW_008357456.1:628745-630131 GCF_000622305.1 Nannospalax galili
GGTTATTATTGAAAGATGTGTATTGGTTGCCATCATTTTGATTGCTGTTTGTGTTCTCTGTGTAATTTTGTGTTTCCTAGATTGTACCTTTGTTTATTTTCTTTTGTTGTCCCTGGGGTACAGTTGTTCCTTTCTCTGCTCTCTGTATTACTTCAAGTATTCTTTGAAGGCCTGGTTTCATGGACATGTATTCTTTCAGGTTTTTTGTGTCATGGAAGGTTTTTCTTGCCCCCTCAACTATAATAGATTATTTTTGCTGGGTAAAGTGTTCTGGGTTGGCATCTATTGTCATTTAGAACTGGAAATACCTTGGTCCAGGCTCTTCTGTCTTTCACAGTTTGCATTGATATTTCAGCTGTAATTATGATGGGCTTTCTTTGTATGTGACTTGTTATTTTTCTTTGGCTGCTTTCAGTATTCTCTCTTAGTTTTGTACATTTAGTGTTTTTACTATAATATGTTGTGGGGAGTTTCTTTTCTGATCCTGTCTATTTGGCGTTCTATGTGCTTCCTGTATTTATATGGGGATGTCTTTCCTTAATTTTGGGAAATTCTCTTCTACAATCCTGTTTAAGATCTGGTCAATACAATTAACCTGAAATTCTTCTCCTTTTCTATGCCTATGATAAGTAGATTTGGTCTTTTCATGGTGTCCCACATCTTTTGCATATTCCATTTGTGTTTTTTAAAAATTATTTAATAACCACATACTTAGAAGAAGAATTTCATTACAACAGCATTGACATATTCAATAATAATTTCCTGAGCTAAGATGCATCTCTTATCTCTTTCGCTGTAAATTTTTAGGTTTACAGCTCCTTAATAATTAGTAGATGTGAAAAACATTACGATTGAAATCTACCTGACAACTTTATATCCATGCTCAGATGCCAAGGAGCTCAGAAAGTAACCAACTGTGACTAGTAGTAATCTGGTATACAGAGATTAGAAATGCATGTGCAAACATCTTAATGTCAAGTGTTTCTAATCTCTATATATATGATTATTACTAGTCACAGTCGGTTACTTTCTGAGCTCCTTGGCATCTGAGCATGGATATAAAGTCATCAGGTAGATTTCAATGGTAATGTTTTTCAACTCTACTAATTATTAAGGAGCACATTTTTATGCTTTGAAGAATTATTATTGTTATTTTTTATTTAATCATTTAAAAATTTTTTAATAACTACATGATTAGAAGAAGCATTTCACTACAGCTTTAACATATTCAGTAACACACTCCAGAGCAAGAGTACATCTCCTTCACAAGTGGGTGAAGTTTCTAGGTTCACAGTTGAGGTAATAGTTATACAATATTGAACTCAGTATAAGCCCTGTAAGACATAAAATTGAATGAGTTTTTAACCTTTAAAAAAGATCTCCATT
>NW_008357456.1:630143-631002 GCF_000622305.1 Nannospalax galili
CTTGCCCACAAATAACATCAAGTTTTTAAAATTCCCTCAGATTCTTCAAGATTTGGGAAATTTGTTGATTTCTATTTTTCTTTATTTTTTATTTTTCTTGTTTCAACTGTCTTTGTTCCACCCTAGCAGATTTTTTTATCCCTAGCATATACGTAGTGAATAATCTGGCACAGAAGTTACTGTTCAGGAAATTAATTAGGTTTCACACACACATTTTTATGTATGCATGTTTAGGGGTGTGTATGTGTGTGTGTGTGTGTGTGTGTGTGTGTATGTGTGTGTGAATTATACAGAACATCCCAAACCATCTTATTCATCTATACACCCACTTCCAAGATGGCATGCTCCCATAGCCTCCCTCACCCCACTAAAGCCCTTATACTCTGATATCCCTGTTGCTGTCTGCTGTGTTGTTGGCACCCCAGCCATTCCCAACTACTTGCTCTTCTGGTGAATCTAGTCAGCCTATCTAGAGGTCTTTGTTTGGTCATCTGTTCCTCATCTAGCTGTATCAGGTTTTTATTTTCCTTTTGGTTAAGATTTGGGTCTACTGTTCATTTTCCCAGTTCTATGCTGGGTTACTACCTGGGAGTTTCTTGGGCCACCCTGGCCAACAACTCAAAAGAAGGTATCTCCTGTCTGGCATTGTTGCTTGTTATGTAGCCTTAGCTATACATATGGACTCTTATGAAATTAAATTGGCCCCTTTAATCTTTGGTTTTACTTTCCTTTTGGGTGTTTAAGACCATACAGTTGGCCCAGATTAACCAATTTATTTACTCTTAAGGTCATTTGAGGATCTGTTCCTCAGGGGTCACATGGGCTTGGGAGGATCCCCTGGCTCCTTTCTTTTACCAGT
>NW_008357456.1:631270-642807 GCF_000622305.1 Nannospalax galili
GCTGGTCCTGCCTATTTGGTGTTCTATGTGCTTCTTGTATTTGTATGGGGACGTCTTTCCTTAATTTCAGGAGATTATCTTCTACAATCCTGTTTAAGATCTGGTCAATACAATTAACCTGACATTCTTCTCCTGCCTATATGCATATGATACATAGATTTGGTCTTTTCATGGTATCCCACATCTCTTGCATTTTCCATTTCTGAGGTTCTTTTTAAAATTTTCCATAATCTTTGCTTCAGTGTCTAATTCTTCAACTTTATCTTCCAGTGTGGATATTCTGTTTTCCATTTTGTTCATTCTAGTGGTGAGGCTTTCGCCTGTTGTTTCAAGTTTGCTTATTGAGTTTTGTACTTCCTTCTTCATTTCTGCCTGAGTTTTCTTCAGTGTTTCTCTTTTGTGAATTCATTCAGAAGTTTATCCCTGTGTTCTTTGTTCCTGTGTTCTTTAAATTTGTTGAATTCCTTGATTTCATTTATGATTGTTCTTTTAAATTCTATGTCCTGGGTTATCTCTAGGGGGTTCTCCTTGTAGAGCTCTTCTACAGGACTGGTGGAGTTTGGTGGGACATAGTATTTTGGCTTTCCATTTTATTATTCTTTCACTGTGATTTTTGGCATGTCAATTTGTTTTGTTGTTTGTGATTCTGATATGAGAATAACAACTTAAGTTGAAGTATACTTTTGTTTGTATTATTGGTATGCCTTGGTCCTTTTCTTATTGGTTCTATAAAGCTGGTTGGTCCAGGTTTCAGGTTCTCTCAGGTTTTATTTTGGAGGGTACTGATGGCTTCAGATCAGCTACTCAAGAGCACCCACAGAAGCCCAAGTCAGGTTCCAGTCAGGTACACTCTGGCTTCCTTCTAAGGTTTAGACTCCTACTAATGGTAACTCAGAGCATAATTTGGGAAGATCCCTAAGGGGGTGCTGATTTTGGGACTCTCAGTCTGCTGAGTTCTCAGCCCCTATGTCAGAGGGAGGTGGGAACAGGCACTCTCTGGTGGTTTGCTGAGATCCCAGCCACTACACAGATGGAAGTTGGAACCCACCCTCTCAGGCTGTCTGCTAAGATCTCCAGCCATATCCTACCAAAGCCAGGTCTGCCCTGGGGCCTTGGAATAGGCCTCAGGCAATCCCAGTTAGGGGGTGGGGTATAGTGCAATTGTGGGAAGCTCACTACCACGTGGAGGCAGCATCTAGGCTCTCTCAGGCAGTACCCTGAGTTCTCAGCCCCTATGCCAGTGGGAGGCAGGAACAGGCATTCTCTGGTGGTCTGCTGAGATCCCAGCCACTACACAGATGGAGGTCAGAACCTACCCTCTCTGTGATCTTTCTAATCAAACACTGAAAATCTATGTATTTAGCTTATTATTTTTCCAAAGATAATTTCTTTATTAGTAAATATGATGGTTAACATTGTAGACTTGACAATATTGAGAATCACTTTGGAGACAAACCTTTAGAAGTATCTGCTATAACAGAGAGGTTTTACTGAGGTGGGAAGGCTCACTCTGAATGTGGGCAGCACCATTCCATGACCTGCAGGCCAGTACTAAATAAAGAGAACACACCAGCAGCAGCATTCCTCTCTCTCTCTCTGCTTCCTGACTGCAGATGCAATGCAACCAGCCACCTCACACTCCTGCTGCCATGCCTTCCCTGCCATGATGGACTTACCATCAAACTGTGAGCCAAAATAAGTCCTTTCTCCCTTAAGTTGTTTTGTTATGAATTATGTCACAGAAATGAGAAAAGTAACTGGTACAATAAATATTTTGATGCTTTATTGAGGCATAACTGACACAATGAACTGCATCTATCCAAAGGTTACAATTTGAGAAGCCTTATTATACTTCAGTGAAACTTTCATCCCACATTACAGAAGATATCTATCATTTTCTAAAAATATCTTGAGTCTTCATAATTCCTCCTCCTTCCTGCCCCTCTCTTCTGCCTCCAGGCAAACAGTGATCTGCTTTCTGTCATGGATTAGTTTACATTTTCTAAAATTTTACGTAAATGTAGTTTTTGAAGGATAGTATACCTTCTTTTAGTCAACATAATTATTTTGACTCTCATCCTCAATATGTATCACATATCAGCGCATGTATCAATAGTATTGTCTTCTCATTATTTCCATTTCTCCCAGCCATTCCCCCACCAAATCCTCCCATTTCTCCCAACTCCCTTACTTTATAAACTTTGTGGTCTGTCTAATAAGAGCTAATATTTTATCACTTCATGTCAAATATAGAGACCTTTGGTTTTTTCACCTTTTATGTTACAATTCACATGTATTATTCTACAAACACTAAAACTATTACAATGTTAGAAATTTTGCTTTCAACAGTTTTGCATAATTTAAAAATGTATAAGAAGAAATTTTGTCCATTATATTTTTATCATAAGTATAATTCTGATGGTTAATTTTAATTGTCAACTTGACACAATCTAGAATCACCTTGGAAGTGAGTTTCAATGAGGGATGCCAACTAGATGTCTGGTTGGCAAACAGACATGTCTGTAGGGGATGTTCTTGAATGTTAATCAATATGGGAAGATCCAGCCTATAAGTGGGCAGCACCATTCTCTGGATTTGGTCCTGAATTGTCTAAGAGTAGCAAGTGTGACAAGAGCAAGCACACATTCATTCTCTCTGTGCTCTTTTTTAAAAAAAGATTTTTTATTTAATTTGTGTGTTTATGTGTGTGCCTGCATGTATGTAAGTGCACCACATGCATTCAATGCCTGCAGAGGCCAGAAGAGGGCGTTGGATCCCTGGAACTAGAGTTACAGATGGTTGTTAGCCACCTTGTGAGTTGCTGGGACCTGAACCTGGGTCTTCTGCAAGAGCAGCCCATGCTCTTAACTGCTGAGCCATTTCTCCAGCCCCCTCTCTGTGCTCTTGACAATGGATGTAACATGACCAGCTGCTTCAAGCTCCTGATGCCTTGACTTCCCTTGCAGTGATGGACTGTAACCTGGAATTATGAGCTAAAATAGATTTTAAATAGATTTAGATGAGCTAAAATAGATTTTCATTTCTTTCTTTGTCCTTGTTCTGCTTTCTAAGCTTTGTCCACTCTGTCATTACTCAGATCTTTGCTGTTCTTGCTTCCTGTTTCCTGCAAAATCTACACTAAATAGTTCCTTTCTTAGAGCCCTCATGATAGGAATGGAGGTGGGTGTAGCCTTTTTTAAGGATAATTTGACTATAATTATCCCATCTAAAATACATAATCATCTTTTTTATTACAATTTTAATTTTATTTTCTAGGTATGAGTGTTTTGCCTGCATGTATGTAAGTGCACGTATGTATGCAACACCCATGGAGGCCAGAAGAGGGCATCAGATCTCCTGGGACTGGAGTTCTGGAGGGTTATTAGCTGCCATGTGGGTGCTGGGAACCAAACCCAGGTCCTCTGCAAGAGCAGCCAGTGCTCATAACTGCTGAGCCATCTTTCTAGCTCCTAAAGTACATGATCATTTTAATCAGCAATTTTAATTCTGTGAGTTTGTTCTCACAAATGCAATTTGCTGAATGTTTATGGCCACCCAAATTCATTTTAAAATTCGAATTCCCAAAATGATGGTATTAGGAGCTGAGACCTTTGGAAGGTGATTTGGTCATGAGGGTGGGATCTTCTTGAATGGGATTGGTATGAAAGGAACTCTTGAGAGACCTCTTGCCATCCATCACATAAAGACACTGCAAGAAGGATCATTTATTAACCAGGAAACAGGGCCTAACCAGACACTGAATCTTCTGGTGACTTGATATTATATTTCTCAATTTCCTCAAGTGTAAGTAAGGAACAAATTTCTGTGGCTTATAAGCTATAGTCTTTGGGGTTTTGTGCAGTACGCCTGGATGGACAAAGAGAAGGTATTATATATGTCCCCAGAGATGTATGTATGTTCATTGCTGCATTGCTTATGATAGGAAGGGGCTGAAACCTTAAATGTCTACTAATTAGGAACTGGTTACATACAACATATTACAACCATACAATAAAGATTCGGCAGTATTCTAGTTTGCTCTAAATTGCTGTGATAAAAACACTGATCAAAGCAAACTTGGGGAGGAAAGGGTTTATTTGGCTTGCAGTGCAGTCCATCATCAGGGGAAGCCAAGGCAGGAACTTAGTGCAGGAACCTGGAGCACAGACCATGGAGGAACACTGTTTACTGGTTTGCTCCTCTGGCAAGTACTCAGCCTGCTTTCTTACACAATACAGGACAACTTGCCCAAGGGTGGCATCACCCACAGTTGGCTAGACCCTCCCACATCACTCAACAGTCATGGAAGTGTCCTACAGACATGGCCACAGGCCAATTCAATGGAAGCAATGGGCACACAAACACATCACTATCAAACCAAAACCTTTTTATTTCTTATAACCCCAAGATATGATGTTAATATTACATCAGACAGTACAACTTTAAAAGTTCCAAAATTGTTTTTTAAAAATTCAAACACTTTAAAAGTTAAAAGTTTCTCTCTTTTTTTAGTGTGTTTACTATTAGATCTATATAGTAAAATATTAGCAGGTTGAGTTACTGCATTCCTATGGTATAGCCAGAAGATACACATAGATCAGTGGTTTACATGAACATCAACTGAGACACACCTGTGCAGATCTCTCCCTACAAGCTTCCCTTTGGTCCTTCACTGCCAGCCTAACGAACATGTCTCAACTCACACCATCCGGAGGTTGCATAATAATCCTATGTTCAAGAGCAATCTTTTCTGTTGATGCTAACATAGTCACAAGCTGGCTAATTCACTAGCTCTGCATTTTATTATATGTTCACTTTAGAACATTTATAAAGCTTGTATGGTCATTCATTCTACTAAGCACATATAAAGTTTTTTTAAGAAAACACACATCTTTATTTCTAGGAAATATTTGTTATATCTTTGAGTCGAAAGATCCTCTGACCAGGATCTCCTTTATTCTTTTATTTTTTAAAACATTTTATTTAAAAGGCACACACACTGTGTACTCTGCAAACTGAAACTTTTATTTATTTTTAATTATTTTTATTTTATGTGTATGAATATATTGCCTGCATGTATGTGAGTGCACCTTGTTGTGCAATGCTGTGGAGGTCAGAAGAGGGCTTCAGATTCCCCTGGAACTGGAGTTAAGGACGGTTCGTAGCCACCATGTACGTGCTGGGAATCGAACCCGGGTCCTCTGCAAAAGCAGTCAGTGCTCTTAACCGCTGAGCCATCTCTCCAACCCCTTATTTATTATTTTTTTATTTTACGTGTATGCATGTATTGCCTGCATGTAAGTAAGTGCACCCATGTCGTGCAGTGCCTGTGGAAGACAGAAGAGGCTGTCGGATCCCCTGGTACTGGAGTTATGGACAGTCATTAGCTGTCATGTGGGTGCTGGGATTCGAACCTGGGTCTTCTGCAAGAACATTCATTGTTCTTAACTGCTGAGCCATCTCTCCAGCCCTGGATCTCCTTTATTAAACCCCTTTGGCATGTGTCTGTGTATCTTCTGAGATATATATGTAACTTTTTCCATGAATGGATTATTTATGGTAATGGGGATAACAATAATTCTGGCTCAGCAGCGCCCAAGTTTTCTCCCTTTTATCAACTTAAACTTGATTTTTAAAATGTAATGGTAAAAGTCTCTCTTAAAAGTCTCTTAACTGTGGGCTCCTGTAAAATCTAAAACAAGTTAAATACTGTCTTATTTCAAAAGGGAAGTTTCGGGCACACTTAAGCAAAACCAAAGACCAGCAAAGTAGCTCTAGGCTGGACATCTGGGATTCACTCACTATCTTCTGTGCTCCAAAGGGCTTGGGCAGCTCTACTTCTCTGGCTCTGCCATTCATAACACACATAGCTGTCTTGTAGTTTCAGATTGGCTCCACTCTATATCTGCTGCTGCCCTTGGTGGTCATCCTATGATCCTGGCATCTCCAATATGGTGGGTTCTCTGCTGAAGCTGAGGCTGCACCTTCACCAGTGGGCTCTCTTGGTCTCTCAGGGTGCAAAGTCTCAGATTCTCTCCATGACCTTTCATGCTTTCAACACCAGAACCATGCAGGAGACTCTTACACATTACCAAATCCTGCTTCCAGCTTGAGATGTAGGCTTGGGCCCCCTCTGGACCATAGCTTTTGTGTGCTAACCCTGAGGAACTACCTCCCAGAAGACTCCACCACAGTGATGCTGGTCTTTTGTTACAGCTGATTTTTTCAGCCTCAGCTAACCAGCATCAATTGTCCCAGTAAAGCAAAGGTTTCACTTCAGTGGTGCTGGTCTCTTCTTAATCACAGCTGATTCTCCAGCCCCAGGTGACCAGAGCCCACAGATTCAAAATACCATACAAACAGCCCTGATAGCTTTTACTTCCCTTTGAAGCTTCACAAGCTAGGCTTCCATCATCTATACCACTTTCAGCAGAACTGTTCCAAGCTCCACAGCAACAGCTCACTAAACTTTAAGCACGCAATGACTTTTCTAGCCCAAAGTTCCGAATGCTTCCATAATCTTAAACAAACAAACAAACAAAAAAAAACAAAAAAACAAACAAACAAAAACCCAACTAGGTCCGGTCTGTCTCAGCAATAGCCACTCCCTGGTACCAATTTCTGTTATAGTTTGCTTTAAATTTCTGTGATAAAAACACATGACCAAAACCAACTTGGGGAGGAAAGGGTTTATTTGGCTTACAGCACAGTCCATCATCAAGGGAAGCCAAGGCAGGAACTTAGTGCAGGAACCTGGAGCACAGACCATGGAGAAACACTGCTCACTGGCTTGATCCTCTGGCCAGTGCTCAGCCTGCTTTCTTATATAATGTAGAAAAACCTGCCCAGGGGAGGCATCACTCACAGTGGGGTGGATCTTCCCACATCACCCAACAATCATGGAAATGTCCCACTGACATGGCCACAGGCCAGTCCACTGGAAGCAATTAATATGCAACTATAAAAAGTAAAGAATTTGAACTTTGTGTGTGCATATGGAAGCATCTCCAGACATCCTGTCAAATTCAGCAAAGAATGGACTGGTGTCTTGTACATAATTCCCTCATATGTGTGCTGATCAATGCAAAGAATATTCCTAACACTTTGTAAGAAACCGATGTCACTGCATCTTAAATGGGGGAGAATTGGGAACATTAATGATAGGAAGTTTTATAAAGACTTACTTTTTGACCTTTTTGACATATTCTCTTTTGTCTTTCTTTTTTACCATATGCAAATATTTTTCAGTTCAAAATAATAAACAAGATTTCCATTTGGCCATACTCAAATAACAGAGACTCTTGACTCGATTATGTAATAAGTAAAAATACATGAACAGAGTTTTCAGACAGGACAACAGGGAGCACAGGGGAGGAGTCCCTGAGAAAAAGGAAGCCAACAAGTGAGCCTGCCTACCCTGACTTGTTGCCTGGAGAATATTCCCACCCAAGTCCAAGGGTGAGGGGCCCAACTGGAATTCAGTACACTTCCTGAATGGAGAAGAAACAGTTGAGAATTTGAGAAGGTAAAAGTGGCTAGAATTTTTAAGGCAGTATACCTGAGAGAAAAAAGCTTCATGGAAGGAGAGATAGAGTTTCTCTTGAGACTTTCAAAGCTTGTGTGTGATGGAATATAACTGGGGAAGCACTGCCAGCCACAGACAGTAGAACACAGAACTCACACAGACATGGGCTGGTTCACGGTCCCTCAAACCATGGTGGAAAAACCATGGAGTGTGTAGAGTAGTCAAAGGTGTCAGCTTCAGTAGTGGAAGAAAAGTTTGACCTGGAAGAAGACTTCTTGTGACCTGATAAACAAAGCAGAATAGGATTAAATGATACCAAGTTCCTGAGCTTCCTCTCCACATAAAGCTCAGGAATATTTAAAGAAATATAAAGCTATCTAGTATCTCAAATAGTAAAATTCACAATATCTAGCATTTGATAAAAATCATCAGTCATGCAAAGAGGAGGAAAATATAACTTATGAGAACGAAAACTAATCTATACAATGAGACCTAAGAATGTTGCAGATGGTAGAATTAGTAAAGACACTGAAACAATCATCATAAACATATTCTAATAAGTTTTAGAATGTAAAGACTATTCATGTCAAGTAGATACATGGAAAAATGCAGATCCAAGATTAAATTTTAGAAATGCAAAATATACCAGGCAGGCTTAATAATAGATTAGATACCAAAAATGAAAAGGCAATTAAATCTGATGACAAAGCAGTAGGAAATATGGAGGGAGGGGGAGAAGGAGGGAGGGAGGGAGAAACCCACTGGAAAAAAATGAACAGAGCACCATTGAATTGTGCAAAATCATTGCAAAAGTAAATGCATGTGTATTTTGAGTTTTCTAAGGAATGTGTGTAGGGAGCTATTTTAAGAAACAATGGCCAAAAGTTTCCCAAGTTTGATGGGAAAAACAATGTATAGATCAAAGAAGTGGAATAAATTTCAGTCACAAAAAACCATGATGAAAATCCCATGACAGCTTATCTTAATCAAACTTCTTGAAACCAGTGACAAAGAGAAGTCTCTAAAATTAGCTATGGAAAAGAGACACAATGGATTGAGGATCTAGATAAGACTAGGAGCCAACTTCTCATTGGGAGCCATACAAGTGAGGGGACACAATGGATTGGGGATCTAGATAAGACTAGGAGCTGACTTCTCATTGGGAGCCATACAAGTGAGGGGACATAATGCATTGAGGATCTAGATAAGACTAGGAGCCGACTTCTCATTGGGAGCCATACAAGTGAGGAGACAGTGGACTGCTGGTTAGTTTTTGCCAACTTGACACAAACTGAAGACACATGGAAAGAGGGATCCTAAAAGTGGACATTCCTCCATCAGACCAGCCTGTGGGCACATCTGTGGGGGCCTTTTCTTTATTTCTGGTTGACGGAGGAGGGCCCAGCCCACTGTGAACGCTAGGCAGGTGGGCTTGGGCTGTATAAGAAAAGTAGCTGAGCACGGCAGGGGGAAGCAAGCCAATAAACAGCGTTCCACCATGGTCTCTGCTTCAGCTCCTGTCTCAAGGTTCCTGACTTAAGTTCCTGCCCTGACTTCCCTCCATGATGGACTAACACTAGGAAGTGTACAATGCAATAAACCCTTTCCTCCCCAAGTTGCTTTTGGTCAGAGTATTTTACCACAGCAATAGAAAGCAAACCAAGATAGACTAAAAAGAAAAGACTCATCAACCTACAATTGCATACACAACAAAAAGGTCAGAAATAAAGGTGAAATAAACACTTTTTTTCAGACACATGAGATTTGAAAGAATTTATTAACAGAAGACCCTCACTCTGGGAAATGTTAAAGGAAGTTCTTCCAGCAGATGGAAAATGAGGTCAAATTGGAATCTGGAGACATGTAGATGAATGAAGAACACCAAAAACGGAAAACATTTGGGGAAATATAAGACAAATTTATTTTTAAAGTATCTTAAAATACAGCTATCTATTTAAATAAAAAATACCACTTGATTGTGGGTTTTTAACAGAACCTCAAATACATAGAGCAAAAACCCGGTAGGACTCTAAGAGCAGCAGATAATTACAGTTACATGTGCCAACATTCCTTTCCCCAAATGCTTCTCTGCTCCCTTGAAACTTCCTCTTTACCCAACACGAAACCTTGGAAAGAATATGCTGTTTAATTTCCAAATATTTGGAGGCTCAATATCTAAATAATTCAGGATTTTCCCAGATAATTATCTGCTATTGATTTCTAGTTTAATCCTTTTATGTTCAAAGAACATACTTTGTATAATTTCAGTTCTTGTAATGTTGTTAATGTCTGTTTATGACCGAGGATAGATTATATCATGGTTAATGTTCCACATGCAGTCAGAAAGAATGGTCCTTCTGCTGTGGTTGCCCTAGTCAAGTAGCGTTATCCAGCATCTGTGTCCTTGAGGGATCTCTGTTACTGTGGATTCTATTACTTACTGAGGGAGGAATGTTGAATGTTCTGCATTAGCATATTCACTCCACAGGGGCCGAACCTGTGGCCTAGCCACATGTGGCCCAGGATAGCTAGGAATGTGTCTAACATGAAATGGTAAATTGCACAGCTCTTGAGAGCAAACCGTATAGATGACAATGCTGTAACAAAATGTCACACAAAATAAATGTGTGTATGCTCTTATAACCTATAAGACCTGTGTTGGAGACCGTCAGTGCACTGAAATTGTGAGACAATAGTTTAATAACTGACACAGTTAACTTCTGGCTGCTCAATATTTACAATCACCCTTCTACATGTACTTAAATTTCTATACAACAATCAAACTTCTTATGCTTCCACTTAAGAAAATGTAACTAATTTTTGTATGACCTAAAACATTCCTCATCGTCTCCAAAAAATGAAGAGATAAAAGTTTCCCAAAGTCATACAGAACATCTCCGTGAGACAACCATGGTAGTTAACTCTGGACTATGTTAACCACATCTCACCTTCAGGCACAGTGCCATCAGAGTATTTTGTTTCGTAAAGACAAATCAAAAAGTTAACCACTATCATCAATCTTTGTATGTAAGGATAAAAGAGGAAGGGATTAGAGGAAGTCAGATCTCAGAAAATATGCTATTTAACACATACGTTTGTATCTCTATGATACAAAATGCTCTCCTGAGCATTGCTTGAAAATGTTTCACAAAGAACAGAACTCCAAATTATTTACTTTTCTAGAATTTCTTAAATAGACCTTAGATGAACAGAGGTTATTACCATACACTTAAGCCTAGAGTTTTATATAACTTGGATTTAACCTCTCATACCACACAAGGACTCATCAATTGCAAAGTTTCTGAATCTTTGTGGATCTAAAATTCTTAATACCAGTAAAGATAAAATGGAATGTCCCTTGATCAGGACATGACAGATAAAGGATTGTGCAGGCGTGCCTTTTAAATGGAAATAAAAGATGTGATCTGTAAAGAAAATTGTATTGAAATCACAGGCCTGGATTCTTCTTTCAATGCGGAAGAAATGATGAGCAAGATCAAGCCTGTCAGGCAGAATGCAATGTGAAAACGTCAGCTCTGATAAGGTTGCTTTGAATTTTAGCAATTACCTTTTTGAATGCAGTTCAGAATATTTTACTGTTACTCCTTTTACTTCAATTGATTCTGAAAATTTAGCATACTGTCCCAGAAGGCAGAAGTAATTTCTTCTACCTAGAAACTTAAATGTTTGCTCCAATTCCAACTTATTAAAAATAAGTTGCAACCTTGTCTTTTAACATAATCATAAACATATTCTACAAATACATCTACATATGGCTCATGGGAGCTATGGGAAAGAAGAGATGAGTTCAAAAGAGATTCAGTGCAGGTATCTGAATCTCTAAGGGGCGAGTTCATTTAAGAAGTAAAAGAAATGCATTTTTTTTTACATGAAAGCTGAAAACAAAAGAAGCATAAATGAATTTTAATTGTTGCACAGAAAAAATAAAACAAGAAATTGGGGGTCCGGAGAGATGGCTCAGCAGTTAAGAACACTGGTTGTTCTTGCAGAA
>NW_008357456.1:642846-678704 GCF_000622305.1 Nannospalax galili
AATAAAATAAAAATAATAAATAAAAAAATATTAAAAAAAAAAAACCAAGAAATTGGGACCCATCTTCTTTGAAAACAGATAATAGCAAAGCCACTGTGGCTGATGGATGGGAAACAGGAGCAGTGAGTAGAGAAGGCAAGTCCAGATAAATACTCCATCTCCACACCACTCAGCCGCTTGGTGCCACAAGACTTTGTAAGGCTCCATTTTCAGACTGTTCTCTGAAGAAGAGAAAGAAAAAAATTAAGATGCTGCTGTTTCCAGGACCATAGGTTCTGAACTCACAGTGGAACCCAGGGCAGCAGATCCACATCCAATCTTTTTGACGCCCCCGGGCTTTCATCTCCTTGGCTGCCACTTCTGTCTCCATGCTTAACATTATGTGCCTTTTTTCACTTTATACCTTCTCCAAGTCCTACACAAGCTTCAAAGTACAGCTCCAATTCCATCTCCTCTATTAAGTCTTTCCTGATCTTTCCAGTTGGATGTGACATCAGTGTCCTATGAGGTCCAACCATTGAACTTTACTTTTATTTAAATCAATCAGAGTATTTATTTATTGAACGACAGCATCTGAATTGTCTTAGGCTGGCCTCTATTCGATATGAAGCCAAGGATGACCTTGAACTTTTCATTCTCCTTTCGCCACTTACAGAGTGCTGGGATTACAGGCATGCACTATCACATTAGGTCTTATGCAGTGCTAGAGATTAAACCTAGGTGTGCTTGTGTGGACATGCTAGGCAAGCACTTTAGCCACTGAGCCACATCTCCAGTCCCTAGTTATTGTTGTGTATAGCTTGCTGGGGACATGGTGGATGTAGTCTCATTCATGAGACTCTCTGGTAAGTTCCCTGCCTTTGGAGAACTCTAGTGGCAAGTGGTAGTAGCAAGACAGAAAATAGAAAGACAAGGGGCAGGAGAGGTGGCTCAGCAGTTAAGAGCACTGGCTGCTCTTGCAGAGGACCTGGGTTCAGTTCCCAGAACCTACATGGTGGCTAACAGGCATCTGTAACTGCAGCTCCAGGGGATCCGATTCCCTCTTCTGACTTCCATGGGCATTGCACAACACGGGTGCACTTACAAGCATACAAGCAAACTCATACACATAAAAAATAGAAAATAAATATATATAAAAGAAAAGTAAGTAAATAAACAACATAATGATACAAATTATGATAACTACCATGAATGAAGAGACCAGGTAATGTAATAAACAGTGCCTGGATCCCTGTGTGCATATGTGCATGGTGAGGAGCGATACAGGCTTATCAGAGGGGCTGCCTTAGGTTGAAAGGAAGAAGAGGTGTGGGAAGGGCTGGGGACAAGCACACCTGGACATGGGAATGAACCCTAAAAGTCTAAGGAGCAGAGAACAGAGGTCAAGGAACAAGTCAAATTGGGACGTAGGATGCTGGGACCCTGAAGCTGAAGACAACTAGCAGCAAGGATTGGGGAAGCAATTTCAACATGCATCCTGAGTGAAGGCCCAGATGCTCAGGGTCCTTCCAGGTGGTGTGTCAGCACTGTAGGCTTTTCTGGGAGAAGACCCATACCTGAATTTCTGGCCGTGTCCTTGTAGAAACTCACACAGGGTCTTGCACATAGGAGGGACTTGGACTTGATAATTATGGTAAAATGAGAAATAGAAGACTTAGTCATTCCTTTGTGAAGATTTTTCCAATTCTTTTTTTTTTTTTTCTTTTTAACATGGGTGCCGAGGATCTGACTCAGGTCATCCGACTTTCATAGCAAGCACTTTACAGACCGAGCCATCTCCCTAGACTCTCTTGTAACCTTTTTGCACATGTGTGGGGATAGGTATGTGTACTCACATGTATGTGAGAGTGCATGTGGCGGGCCAGAGGTTGGTATTAGGTATCTTTATCACTCTCCATCTTATTTTTTGGGACAGGATTTCTTCATTGAACTTGGAGCTCACTGATTCAACTAGATTGGCTGGCCAGCAAGTTCTAGGAATCTGCCTATACCTCCCCTTCACTCCTATCAGCCCCAGCACATATTACAGATGTGTGCTACTGTCTCTGGCTTTTATTTGAGTGCTAGGGACTCAAACTCAGGCCCATGGTTGCAGAGCAAGCACTTCACCCACTGAGCCATCTTCCCACTTCCCAGTTTCTCCAGTGTTAACCCAACCCTCTCCACATCTTTTGAGCCCAATAAGAGCTGCTTCCTTACTGACATGTCTTATGGGATTTTTCTTGGGAGAGAGGAGGATCAAACCTATCATCAGTCTGGGAAAGCACTCTGCTACTCAGCCACATCCCTAGCCCAGCATCATGTTTTTATCTTCAACTCACTAGAAAGATTTGATATTTGAACTTGTCCTATCTTGGGGATTTAAGAAATTGTTAAAGGACCAGCCCTTGCATGTGGAGGACATACTTTTCTTGAAAGTTGATTATTCTAAATTTAGGTCTCACGGCCTGCACTCTGAATGTCAGTCTCTTCTTTGTTGCTGGCTTAACGGTGTTCAAAATGGTCCTAAGAAGCCAGCTGTGGAACAGGATCTGGGAGGGGAGAAATCCTGATCTGTAGCGTTGTCCATCTCTGTCCTGTGACTACACCCAACAGCTCACAGAAGTCATACTTAACCATCTGCTCTTGTGACATCAGCATGCCCAAATGGCCTCGTTTGGTATCTGGTACCTTAGGCTAGTTACCTATGGGAAGGATCTTCTGTGAGAACGGTACTCGGTTCTGCCTGCCATACAACAAGAAACCTGGTGGGTGGGTTGAAGTCGTGTGGTGAACTCCAGAGGATGGAAAGCAGAGTGGGTAGAGAAGAAGGAGATTTCCTCATTGTTGGGTCTTGTGACCCTGGGCAGTCCTGCAGTGGACATAGTCTCCCACAGCCCCAAGCTAGATGGTCCTTTTCTACTTTTCTGGGGAACTGAGTGAGGCAGCATCCTGAATATACAGAAAGAGAATATTTTTTCCTTTCTTTAGAGCTGACCAAATGTGCTTGGGGTCTTTTCTTTTAATTTGGCCTTTTTGAGACAGGGTCTGCCCATAGCCCCAGCTGGCCTGGAACTCATTATGTAGACCAGGCTGGCCTCGAATTCGCAGAGATCTGCCTGCCTCTGCCTCCTGAGGGCTGGGATTAAAGGCAAGCGCTACCACGTCCAGCCTGTGTTTGGGGTCTTATCTGAGTGTAGCCAACCTCTGACTCCTGTCAAGGATGCTTAGAATTTCTCCCTTTAGACACAAAAGCTGTGAGAGGAGATTTAATGGCTGAAGGGGTGACAGCCTAGCTGACAGTTGTCTGGTGTTAGATGAAGCCACTCTGACCATGCCTTCTAACTTACTGTCCTCTGACAGTTTGGACAACGTTTTAGGAGAAAATCAGGACACCATGAATTCTTCTCAAAGACACTCTGAGAAACACCAAGGGCACAGAAAAGAAAGTGCAGAGAAGAGTCTTGCATGCTATGGGAGAGGCATTCAAGACCGGTGATGCTGTTCGAAGTAGATGAGAGTGTGGTAGGGAACTCAGGGCCAAGAGTTGACACTGGACATTGGCCCACTCTCCCCTAACTTCAAGCTCAGGGAGACAGCCTTGCAATGAAGGCTTTCTGTTCTGGAATTAGAAAGACCTGGGACTGTTGTTTAGCTTCTTATTGCTGCATGAATCATGATAAATGTAGCAGCTTAAAAAATATTCATTTATTGTCCTGGTTCTGGAAGTCAGAGTCTGAAATAGGTCTCAGGGGACTAAAATGAAGCCACCAGTAGGGCTATCTTCCTTTGCACAGACTCTCAGGGAAAATCTGTGTGCTTGACTTTTCCAGCTTCTGGAGACTACATTCTTGGACCCTTTCCTCCATCTTCAAACATGCCATGTTGCATCTTTCTCCAGTGTCTGTTGTTTGTATCTTTTTCTGCTACATTGCCTTCTGGATCCACTTCTAAGGGCTCTTGTGATCTTGTTGTGCCACCTAATAACTCAGGATCACATCCCTATTTAAGGCCAGTGGATTAACACTTTTTTTCTTGTCTCTTTGAAACAGGGTCTCCCTGTAGTTCCAGCTGACCTGGAACTCACTATGTAGGCCAGGCTGGCCTTGAACTCAAAGGGATCTGCTTGCCTCTGTTTCTTGAGTGCTGGGATTAAAGGCATGCACCGCCTCTCCTGGCTTGATTAGCATTCTTAATTCCACCTGTAGCTCTTAGTGCTCCTTTAGGCCCTGGGGATTATGATGAGTGAGGCTATTAGCCTAATAGCTTTATTGTGGATGCTAACCCAGTCTCTAGAGCTTTGAGACCTTGGTAAGTCACTAACCTTTTTAAGATCTTTATTCAACAATGGGGTAATAAGAGCATCTTTGCTGTGGAGTTCTGGTAAAGATGAACTGTGCTGATATATGCCCTGTGCTTGCAGAATGCCTAGCACACACAAGTACTCAGTGAGTATCAGCTGTTTTTGAGACCTTAAACGAGCTAGTTGATGATGGATCTGGGTTAGATACCCTCTGCTTGATTCCCACAGAAGTCTGTCTTTCCCTGGTCACAGCACATCCAGCATTACAATACCATCATTGGTGGCATGTCTCTTTCTTCTATTAAACAGCTCCCTGCATTCTTGCAGCCTTGCCTGCCATAGAAGGGGTTTCCCAACAAATGGCTGGATTGAAGTGTGTTACTACTCCTAGTGGGAAATTAGCCCTTTTCTAATCATAACAAATGAAAGTGGATGAGAAGGGATCTGGAATGAAAGTCAGTGGTAGATCACTTGCCTAATGTGCCTGAGGCCCAGGTTTTCATCCTCAGCATTGTTAAAAAAAAAAAAAGGCTAAAGTTTTCTCCATTGCCTTATTGTTTTCTGTAACGTTTTCTTGCAAATGTGGGAAGACATCTTACCATTTTCTTCCATGAGATCTTCTCAAATGAAGTAAAACAATCATTACTAAGTTAACTATTACTATGATGAGCGCTAATTGAAGAAATGAATTTGTTCAATATTTATTATATTCATTTTATTAATGAGGAAATTTAGAAAAATAATCAGATGCCACTGCTGAAAGTGACTAGTCTGGGTAGGGAGTGTAGCTCAGTGGTAGCACTGGCCTACTACGCTCCTTGTTACATGCCCAGTGCTACAACAAAGATAAAACCGTGATGTATCTGTTCTTCCTATCTGTGCTTTGGAAATGAGTGGAACTGAAGGAGCCCTGCATGGCAGCTGCAGACAATCCTTCTTAATTAAAGCTTTCACTTCCCTCAGCAGTGTGATTTTGGTAGGATATGGCAGCGTTATCCATAACGAGTGGGCATGGATATAATTAAGTGAAGATATACTATTAAATATGCACATGTAGAAGGAAGAAAAACACCATGATCTAGATGAAGGGTGAAAAGATATGATCACCTCTGATCAGAAGGAAGAGACCTTTCAAAGAAATACAATCCTTTTTATGGAGCTTGTGAGTTGAAGGGGAAAAATATAGATTTAAAAGAAAATTGGAAAGTTCTAATTAGGATGACAGGCTCAAATTATCTCAAAGAGAGACACAAATCTCAAGTCTGCGTATCCAGGAGGAAGACTCCTCTGGGGGCAAAATCTAGGGGATGGGTTTTTAGGTGGCTCTAAGGGATGTTGTATTGACCTATAACTCAGTGGGAGTGGCTGGGGCTCTAGGTAGACATGGTTTTCTGCAAGGGTTTAGGAAGCCAGGTTTGGTGTATGCCACATCCCCAGAAAGCTTTTGTGTTGTTCTGAGACTCAGACATAAGTGTCTTTCCCATTAGATCTTAAGGTTAGTGAGAGTGGGGCTCAGTTTTAATTTCTGCATGTGGAAAACCCCAAGCTGTGGGGGTGTGAGCTCCTTGCTCCACACTGTATTGGTAAGTCAAAACACCGTTGTGTGTCCTATACACAGAGGGCACAATAATAAATTGTCAGTTTGTAATAAGAATTTTAAAAGAAAAAAAAATCAGAAACTCAAGGGTGGCTCTTCAGAGGGTCTTCCACCAGCAGATGTCCCTTTCAAGCCTCTCTTTTAAGCAGATCAATTTCAATGTGTGAAGACACAGAAATCAAGCATCTGATTTTCTCCCAGAAAAGTAGTCATATGCAGTAGCAAAACAGTGTTATATTTGTGAAGGAAAGAGTCTGCACAAAGTATTGCACATCTTGTGATGTTTTACTGTTTTTAGTCAATAAATCTGGAACCGAAGGAAAGAAAACATTGAGTAAACATTTGTGTTGAACAGAACAGCTTGTCTTTAAAGCTTAAGATCTGAAATGGAGTGAAAGAAGGTTCTAGACTTGAGGGCTTCAACCCTCTCTGAAGATCAGATTTCCTTTGGATGGGATGAGGGTATGGTTCTCAAGAGTATTGATTCTGAAACAAATAGTGCATAAAAACACATACCCTTTACTCTCTCCAAAAGAGATAGCCCAATGTACCTACCTAATCAGACTGACCAGGGCAAGTACTTGATATATATGTTATACTTTGTGGCTCAGTCATCTCTTATGTCTCACCCTAGCCCAGCTCCATCTTTCCAAGTGACCCCTAATGGCTTTATTTTCGATGCTGGGGACTAAACCTAGGGCCACAAGCATGGTGGGCAAGAGCTGTACCACTGAGCCGCTCTCCAGCCTGATTCTGATGGAATTTTGTTGAGCCTGTTTCAAACCTGTGGCAGATGGCATGTTCTATTTATTTATTTATTTATTTATTTATTTATTTATTTATTTATTTATTTATTTAATTTATTTAAGACAGGGTCTCACTGTGTAGCCCTCAGTAGCCTGGAACTTGCTATGTATACCAGGCTGGTCTTGACCTCACAGAGATCTACTTGCCTATGCCTCCCCAGTGTTAGGCTTAAAGAAACTAAGTTGAGCTAGATGTGACAGCATATGCCTATAATTCCAACACTAAGGAGGTGGAAGTAAGGAGGATTTAAAATTTTTTAAATTTATTTTATTTTTGAGAATTTCATACATGAAAACTATCTTTGCATTATTTCCATCCCTCCCAGTCCCCACCATTCCTCCTATGTCCTCCCATTCCCTTTTCGTGTCTCCTTCTTTGATTACTGTTACATATTCATATATATATATACACATACATACACACATATATATGCATATATGTTTCACTGAGTTCAGACAAACGTCATTTTTTTTTGGTTTTTTGAGATAGGGTCTCAACTCGCAATGTAGACCAGGCTGGCCTTCATTTCCTAGAGATCCCAAGTGCTGGGATTAAAGGTGGGTGCCACCATAGTTGGCTTGAAATGACATTTTTGATGGAAAGAATATATAAAAAGAGAGCTGGAACCTTTTCTACTGACCGGACCCTCTCCACCAGCTTTTTCTCTCATTCCAGAGGTCCTGGCACACCACCCTAAAAGGAAATGTCTTACATGCTCCCTGCTCTCAGCAGGGTTTCATCCACAACACTTGGGAGCTTGTTGGGCTCACAGACTGACTGTTAAGTCCCATCCAGAGGCGAGTCTCTGCAGCACAACAATGCCGCCCTCAGGTGGTTCTTACACATCTTAAGGGACTGGAAGGCACTGCATTAAGCACAGTATGCAGGGGTATAGAGTTTGAACGTGCTTTTTATAGTTATGTATTTTTCTTTTTTTTTTTTTTGGTTTAAAACCACAGATCTGTGCTTTTTATTTCTTTTTTTTCAATTTTTACAAAAACTTTATTGAGAATTTCATACATGCATATAAGGTGTTTTGACCAAATTCATGCCCACTTCCTCCCCTCCAACATTCCTCCTCTCTGAAAAGGTAACCCTAAAATCTTTTAAGGATTAGATACAAGCTCCAAAATACTTTTTGACATTTTTGGCCTTTGGAACAGAGTATGTTGCTAACAGGCCCAAGGACATTTTGACTTTTAGCTAAGAAACTGGCTACATTTCTTTGGGGTCTTTTTACCTAACTGCCTAGCCAATTCCTACCTCCTATTCTTATCAGTTATGTATTTTTCAAGAACAACATTACTAAGGTAATTGTATATAGCAGGCAATTCGCCCATTTACAGTGTAGAATCCAGTGGTTTGAAGCATATTCAGGATAGTACCATCATTATCACAATCCATTTTAGAGCATTTTTATCACCCCTAAAAGAAGCTCACTACCAACTGTGGTCATTCTGTACTTCTGTCAACCCCCAGCCTAGGAAAGCACTAACTTACTCACTGTCTCTATGGATCTACCTATTCTGGACATATCATATAAATACAATATGTGGCACAATGTTTTCAAGGTTTGTCCAGACTGTAGCACATGTTGGTACTATTGTATTTTTTTAATTAAAAAGATTTAACATTTTTTTATTTTATGTGTATGAGTGTATTGCCTGCATGTATGTAAGTATACCTGTGTCATGCAATGCCTGAGGAGGTTGGAATAGGGCATCAAATCCCCTGGCACTGGGGATTAGGCAGTTGTTAGCCACCATATGGGTGCTGGGACTGAACCTGGGTCCTCTGCAAGAACAGTCAGTTGCTCTTAACTGCTGAGCCATCTCTCTAGCTCCTACTTCAGTATTTTTATGGTCAAATAAGACTTCAGTTATAGATATACCAGATTTTCTTTTTCTATCCATTAATTTTTGGAGCTTTAAGTTGCTTCCACTTTGGGGAATGATTAATGTTGCAGTAAACATCTGTGTTCCATTTATTGTGTGGGTATATGTTTTAAGTTCTCTTGCATGTATCTAGGGATGGGATGCTTGGTTGTCTTATAACTTCATGCTTAACATTTTGAGGAACTGCAAAATGGTTTTCCAAAGTGGCTACAGTATTTCACAATGTGTGAGGCTGTCAGGTTGAAGGTTAATCTTATCAGAGGGACACTTGAGTATCAAGGAATAACAAATAAGAAACAGAATGGTAAATAAATACTTATGGAACCACAAAATCTCCTCGATAGCTAAGGTAACCATAAACAGAAAGAACTCAGCTGGAGGAATCGCACTACTTGATATAGTGTTGGAATAAAAATAGACACAGCAATCAGTGCAACAGAATAGAGTCCAGAAATGAGCTCAAGTGTGTAAAAGAAAATGATTTTCCATTAGGATACCAAGACACAATCGAAAAGAACTGTGTCTTCAATAAACAGTATTGAGAAAACTGTGTATCCACCTGAAGAAGGATGAAATTGGCTATTTGTACCATATTCAGAATTAACTCAAAGTGATTTAAAGATCTAAATATGAGACCTGAAACTAGAGCAATGAGAAGAAAGGATAAGGGAAAGAGCACACAATATTGCTTTGGTTGATGATTTTTATTTTTGGAATGGGGGTCAGGATTTGATACCCCAAACACAGGCAGCAAAAACAGAGAGTCAAATCGGATTGCATCAAATTAAAATGCTCTGTGCAACAAAGGAAACAACAGCATGAAGACAGATTCACTATGAATTGGGAGGAAACATTTTCAAGTCATACATTTGGTTACAGATATATTACTTTTATCATTATTGCTACCAAAATGCCTGACAACCTAAGGGAGGAAGGACTGAATTTATGGCTCATGGTTTCAGAGGGTTCAGGTCATCATGGCAGGGAAGTCATGGCTCAGTTCGTGGTGGCAGGAATGTGTGGTAGCAGCTGTTCACATCATTGCAGACCAGGAAGTAGACAGCAATGGAAACAAAGGACTAGGCCAATAACCTCTGAAGGCCCAATCCTGGATACCACTTCCACCAGCCAGGTCCCATCTTCAAAGGTTCTAGAGCCTTTGGAGTAGAGCTACAAGCTGGGGGATTGAGTGTTCAGAGTATGAGCCTGTGGGGGACATACCAGATTCAAACCATAGCAAAGGCTAAATATCTAAAATATACAAGGGGGGCCAGCAAGATGGCTCAGTGGCAAAAACATACTTGCCCCAAGCCAGGTCCCTAGAGTTCAATCCCCAGGGCCCATGTGGTGGAAGGAGAGAACCAACTCCAGTATAGGTTGTCTTCTGACCTCCACATGCATGCCATGGAACGTGCCCCTTGCCCCCAAATAAATATGTGTGGTTAAAAATATCTTTTTTCAAAATATACAAGGAACTCAAAAACAAGAGATCAAATAATCCTCCCAAATGCACAAATAACTTGACAATATACATTTCTCAAAAGAAGACATGTGAAGGGACAAAGGATACATAAAAAAATGCTCAGGCACTAGGGAAGTGCAAAGGAATGCCACCGCGATGAGAGGGTACTTCACATCTGTCACAGTAACTCCATGATGAGAGGGCACTTCACATCTGTCACAGTAACTTTATCAACAAGATGAAGGGCAGAAATATTGCTGAGGAAAGGAACACGAGATACCAATTGGCTGGCAGGGGTCTTTTGCTCTGCTCAGATATAAATCACGGGTGGGCAAGGAGACATTCTTCAAGCACTAGCCTTTCCCAGCTTTTGCATGCCTCAGTGTCTGATAGAGTGTGGGCGGCAGGCAAGTGGGAGCAGGGGTAGCTAGTGCCCTGTAGTGCTAGAGTTTTTTTTTTTTTTTTTTTTTTTTTTTTTTGAGACAGGGTCTTCCTGTAGCCCCAGCTGGCCTGGAACTCACTATGTAGACCAGGCTGGCCTTGATCTCACAGTGACCTGCCTGCCTCTGCCTCCTGAGTGCTGGGATTAAAGGCGTGCGCCACCACGCCTGGCTAGTGTTAGAGATTTTGTACAGGCTTATGGTACTAGGGCCCTTAGTTCTACAAACTTCTGGGTGGGCCTAGTTAAGAGTTTTCCTGAGCCCTTGAGAACAGCTAGTGTTATTGGGCCTGGGGTGTCTGAGACCAATGATCCTAAAGGCTTGTGAGCTTTCTGGAATTCTTCCAGTGACCAGGGACCGCAGTTTCTGCAGCTCATTACAGCCTTCTATCCTTCCGTCTTTACTTCTGCTGCCCCCCCTGGTTCCTGACCTGGGTCACCTTGCTGCTTTTTCACTTCAGGCCATTTACCACTGTTTCTGCTGTGCTCCTGCCTCTCTCACTACTTTCTTCATGTTACCAACGTGCCCTGCACCACTAATAGTAGGCAAGAAAAGACCCATTTTAGAGAAGCCTTTTGTTAGGTCTAATGCTGCAACAGTGGGGGCAACAGGGTTGGTGGGCATGGAAGCACAGGGGGCTGTCTATGGGCTGATTCATTAACTGAGTCAGTAAAGCAGCTTCTGTAACCAGAGAAGGGTGTTTAGAACAATCATGGCACACCTCTCTTACAAGAGGTTTCTGTTTGCATCTCAGAGTAGTCTACTAGGCTATCAGGAGTAACTGCTCCTCTTACTGCCTAGGTGGAAATGGTTGCTAGGCCATCTGGAGTTCTGCTATCAAAAATTCCAAAAGAAACTGAAATAGTCTTGGCAAAGTCTGTAGCCTCAGGAGTCAGGGCCATCAGCTGTGATTACCCTGCAGTTTTCTCAAGGCGTCTATGGGGTGTCCAAAGTGGCTAGTGTTGGCATAAGGGTCGTCCTGCTCCTGTTTGACTGACAGGCCTTTTGCTCAGGTCTGTGAGGGCACAAGAAAGAATCCAAGAGCTGTTTATTAGGAAGTCACATGGCTGCTTTCCCAACATCTTTGCTTATTTACAGGAACTTAAACATCAGGAGTGCTTACCCAAGAGTATAAAGAACTTACCATTAATACTAATATGGAGTTTGATGGACTTCCTCAGTGTTTAATTTACCTGCCCAGTGCTCCAGGGAGAGGTGGGTCTACCTTGTCTGTCTCACACCATTGGTGAGACTATAAATTAGTACACCTGTTATGAAAACAATATGGAAGTTCCTTAAAAAAATCTTAAAATAAAATTGCTATATGACCCAGCAGTCCTCCTTTTGAAGTTATGAAGTTATGCTAAAGAGATGCCTGGACTCCCGTGTCCACTGCAGTGCCATTCACAGTAGCTGGATTCTGGAACCAATGTAAGTGTCCATCAGATGAATGGTTAAAGAAAAGGTGGGGAATGTACATAATAGAATATTTTTTAGCCTTTTAAAAAAGGAAATGTCATTTATGACATCATGGGTGGCATGGGAGGACATCATGCTCAGTGAAATAAGCCAGGTGCAGACACACAAACAGCACAGGTTCTCACTTAAATGTGCAATCTAAACGTTGAAAACAGACATGAAAACAGACAGCAGAACAAGGTTGCAGAGGCTGAGGGGCAGGCGCAGGAGAGGATGGTTCAAGGGTACACATGAGATTAAGCAAGGGGGACAAGTTCTTTTTCCTTTCACTGTATTACACAGCATGGCTATATGCGAAATAACGTGTTAGACTTTTAAAAGTTACTAAGAGAGTAAATGTCAGCTGTTCCCACTGGAAAAAATGATAAATATTTGAGATGATGGATATAGTAATGAACTAGATTTAGTTATTCTACATTGTGTTTGTAGGTTATGACATCACTGTGTCTGTAAATTAAATCTGTAAAATTAAAAATTATGGTGCTAGAGAGATGGCGTATCAGCTAAGAGTGTGTACTGCTCCTGTAGGCGACCTGAGGTCTGTTCCCAGTATCCATATTAAGTGGCTTTCAACTGCTTATAACTCCAGCTCCAGGGGGATCCAGCAACTCTGGCCTCTGTGGTCACCTGCACTCGTGCACACGCACAGACACACACACACACACACACACACACACACACACACACACACACACCACATAATTAAAAATAATAAAAAATAAGTCTTTTTTGTCTTTTTGAGAAAGGGTCTTCCTGTAGCCCCAGCTGGCCTGGAACTCACTATGTAGACCAGGCTGGCCTTGAACTCACAGAGATCTGCCTGCCTTTGCCTCCTGAGTGCTGGGATTAAAGTCATGTGCCACCATGCCTGGCTGAAAAAAAAAATCTTAAAAAGTCATCAATTATGATAAAATTTAAAAACTGACCAAGACTCATATATTGCCACTGAGGATGCAGCTTTAAAAGGAATTTGGCAGTTTATTAATATACATGCTTCCTTTGGGATAGGCCCCGTGTTTATGCAAGCAAAATGGCAACTTTATTCACACACAAAAAAAAATCTGTAAGCAAATATAAATGGTAGCCTTATTAACAATTATTCCAAACTGGAAATAACCTAAATTTCCTTCAGCTGGTGAATGAACAAACAACACGTGGTACACTCACATATTAAAATGAATAAACCATGGGTGTACTCCGTGGCACAAACAAACATCACATGCACAGTGCAAAGTCAGGGATTAGACTTGAAAAGCTGTATACTTTATCATTCTATTGATAGGATGTTCCTGAACAGAGATGCCCCGAAGGCAAAGAACTAAGAGTAAGAGTGTTTTCCAGGAGCCAGGGACACAGGGGAAGTCAAGTCACACCTCAGGATTTTGAAGGTGGCAATGGCACATTTATTGCAACTTGCAGAACTGTTCCTTAAGAAGGCTTGTTTTACTGTACATCAGTTAAAAAATTCTTTAGAATGGGACTAGAGAGATGGCTCAGTGGTTAAGAGCACTGACTGCTCATGCAGAAGACCCAGGTTCAGTTCCTAACATCCATATGGTGGATCACAACCTTCTCTAACTCTAGTTCCAGGGCATCCAATGCCCTCTTGTGGCCTCCATGGGCATTGCATGCATGTGGTACACTTTCATTCATGCAGGCAAAACACTCATGCACATAAAATAAAAATCAGTATTTTAAAAAATCTTAAGAAGAGGCTGGGAAGATGGCTCAAAGGTTAAGAGTGCATACTGCTTTCCCAGAAGACTAGAGTTCAGTTCCCAGCACCCATAGTAGGCGGCTTACAACCGCCTGCAACTCTGTCTCCAGGGGATATGATGCCCTCTTCTGGCTTCCTCAGGCCCCTGCACTCACATGCACATCAATATAGAGACAAAAATAAAAATCAATCTTTTTAAAATTTTAAAAAGAACCGTCATTGGCTTTGTATTTTTCTTATAAGAAGTTCCAAACTGGGATAAAATTTCTACTCTTGATCCTGACTTGAAAGCAATGCATGGTGCTGCCCTGCCTCTCACCGACTGCATTGTCTTTTCCTCTCCCCTGTGTACTGTGCTAAACTCTGGCATCGCCTCAGATTGATGATAAAGTGCAGCTTACCCCAGCAAACCTTGCAGTGACTGTGCTGCTGCTGTGGCCATGGAGACAGTGGCTGTCTCTGTCTCAGATGAAGGTGCCCATGGTGTAGCTCTTGCTCCTAGTCCCTCCAGCTGCTGTCCCTCCAGCTGCTGTCCCTCCAGCAAATGTGTCTGTCCTCCTGCTGTGTGTCTTTTGCCTTCCACCTTGTCATGTCTCTGCTATTGTACAGGTACCTATTTGGTGTCACTCACCAAGGGTGTCACACCCAAGAGAGCTGATCAGTTACTGTTGACCAGTGGCAGAAGGGAGCCTGCTAAAGTGTCTTTTGTCTTTTCCTGCACATACTTGCTTCCTCTGCCTTGTCAGGTATGTGGAGCTTCAGAGATATTGCCTTATTTGTGATGGCAACTGGATGGGGTTTAGAATTGCATGAAAATGAATCTTTGGGCACATCTGTGGGGAAGTTTCTAGAATGATTTAACTGAACAAGAAAGTCCTGTCCTAAATGTGGCAACACCATTTAGAGGCAGGGACCCCAGAGAAGATGAGCAGAGCATTCATCTCTCTCTGTTTCTTTACTGTTGATGTAATAGACCCCACTCCATGTTTCTGCCACCATGACTTTCCTGCCACGATGGACAGTACCCTCAAACTGTTAGCCAAATATTACCTTTCTTTCATTATGTTGAATTTGTCAGGTTTTACAGTGGTATGTGAGGCCACAGTATGGCTATGTCTGAATAAAAACAGCCTGACTCTTAGCATCCATTTAGCCAAGGGGACCAGAATTTCTTTGAGAACTTATTCCTTTCTCCAAGAACTGTGTTCCCAAATAAAAGCCTTCTCCTTTTCTTTTAATGAAACTATACATCTAGCATGAAATGGGGAAAAAGTGGCACCTTAACTTATCAGAAGGATTTTGCCCTTTCTGACCCCAATGACCTAGACAGAAACAGATGGTATCAATTTAATTCCTGTTGTTGGCAACACAGATGGGACAATCTTTATTACTTCCAATGAATATCCACTGTTTGTAGCACTTGCTTGATATGTAAAACATACATATACACATGCATACACACACACATACACACACACATATTCATACATTGTTCTGGGTCAAAGGCAAGGAAGAGTCATGAGGGAATAAGGCTGTTAGGTTACAAGAAAAGCCCAAGGCCTAGTAAGCTTGTTTTTACATTATGAGAAAGCTGATATAGTATTAAATAATCTCAAAGCATAAGATTAACTTTTTGGTTCCAAGATTATGTAAAAGTCATTTGTTCAGAGCCTCTCCACATTGTAAAAATCTTTCCCATAAGGTATTTTGTTGCAGCAAAGAGGAAAACGACAATACAACCAGAAACCAGAACCTCAGGTCTTGGATCCCTCCCAACCTTTTCAGCAGTGTTCCATGCAGCCCACTACCAAGCTGAGGAGTTTGCAGAATGGAATAGCAATAACTGAGGCTGCAACACACCTCTTGGAACTCCTTTTCCCATTCCTGACCCTCAGCTCTCAGTTCTGCTTTCCTGCAATTTCTCATCAGCAGTGCTAATGCCTAATCTTGGGCGCAGGCTCTGTTTTCTAGAGACTTCCAAGCCACATTAGACTCATGTTTCTGAATAAGCTGTGGATATTTTCCCCAATCAAGAGCGTTTGCATTGTATTTTTTTCTGCCTGGCTCCTCCCTTAGTTGTTTTAGCATATTGGTCCACATGGATTGTTGGCATGAATACTCATCTGATACATCCCCTCTTCTTCCCCCACATATCTGTTAGTTTATCTTTTAAAGTAGGCCTGTAAGAGCATGACCATTTCCTTTCTTGTTTAGTGCTACCACCAAGGCCTGCAGCAGTCCTAACATATTGGAGGCCCTAATGGAATACTTTGGAGTAAATGGATGCATACTTACCATTGTGGCCTCAGTAGTCCAAAATCCATACACTTAGTTGCTTCCTTGATTAAAAACCTGCCCATTAGTGCCCAAAATTGATCCAATGAAATGGTAAGAGAGCTGGCCCAAAATCGGACCTCTGGAAGTAGCTCTACCTATGGACTTCAGGTCAATTGGCTCAGAGTTCCAGTCTTAAATAGGACAGTTAGAAAACATTTTTTAAAAATAGGTCTCAAAATGTAGGCATGCATTTTCATGCCCTTAAGTTGGTCAGAGACTCTTCAATAGCATACCAAAAATGCTAACAGTAAAGAAAATACAATGTGTGTCAATAAGATTAAAGATTTTATACTGCAAAGGGTGCTAAAAAAGAAAAGAAAAAGACAACCTATAGGAATGGAGGAAATAATGATAAATCATATATATGACAAGGGACTTATGCATAGAATATATGAAGAACACTTAAACCTGAATAACAAAAAGACATATAACCCAATTAATAATGGTTAAGGATTCAAATACCCATGTCTCCAAAGATGGCTAAAAGAACATGAAAACATGAGAAATGTCTTTAGTCACAGGGAAAATACAAACCAAAGAGTAACAAATGCACTGGAGGGGTAGAGTACCTGCCCAGAACATGCAAAGTCTTGGGTTTGATACCCAAGTACTGAAAAAAAAAAAGAATAACATAACTTTTCATGCCTGTGATGGTATAAATATAATTTAAAAATAAAGAAAAATGGTGTAGAAGCTCTAGATACTGCTGGCGCAGATGTTAGTGCAATTCCTTTGGAAGTCAGTGTGTGCCAGTCTCCAAAATGTTAAATGTCCAATTCCCAAGTGTCACTCCTAGGCTATGTATCCAGGAGAAATAAAAACAAACTACATTCACACAACTATTTGTGCATAAATGTTCATAAAAGCACTAGTCACAGACTGAAAAGTGGAAGGAATCCACCGATCAATCAACTGATAAATGTATACACAAAATATGACATATTGTACAAGGGAGTATTATTTGTTCATAAAAAGAATTGGAGCCAGGTGGCACACACCTTTAATCCCAGCATTTGGGAGGCAGATGGATCTCTGTGAGATAGAGGCCAGCCCGGTCTACATAGGGAGTTCCAGGCCAACTAGGGCTGTAGAGTGAGACCTTTAAAAAAATAATAAAACAAAACTAGAAAACCATTGCTTGGCTGGAGAGATGGCTCAGCAGTTAAGAGCACTGGCTGCTCTTACAGAGGACCACGGTTTGGTTCCCAGGACAAAAGTCCCTAAACTCCCGTTCCAGGGGATCTGATGCCATCTTCTGGCCTCCTCGGGCATTGCACACAAATGGTGCACTTAACGTTCAGGCAAAACACTCATACACATCAGATAAAAACAAATAAATAAAAACAGTTTAATAAAATATTGATACAGTGTGGATTGACCTTGAAGATATTATGCTAAGGAAAAGAAGCCAGCCTAAAGAAGACTATATATTGTATACTTTCATCTATATGGGCAAAAGAATGATTTACTTCCTGGGCAAGGTAGACAGCATGGTGTGAGATTTCATCATGCTACTCAGAATAGTACACAATTAAAAGATTATAAGTTATGTATTTCTGGATGTTTCCATTCAGTGCTTTTGGACTAGGTTGACTCTGAGTAAATGAAACTGTAGAAAGCAACACCTCAGATAAGAGGGGATTACTGAACATACATCTCAATAACTTTTTAAAAAAAATAAAAACCATTCAGTCAAACTTACACAGTGGATAAAGTGAATTTTATATCAACTCCTTCTCTCTCAGATGAACCCTCCTCTACACCATGGCCACCTCCTGCTGCTTCTGCCTCTAGAGTTTGTGGAGACCACAGATGCCACAAACGAACTAATGACCAGGGGACATTCTGTGGCCTACAAACTCTTCTCTTTGCTAACGGAGCCTGTGAAATAGTTTTGAAATTAGTTACTATTTTAAAATTAGAAAAATTCACATTAAATGTGAATTTCTGACTTCTCTGGGAAAAAATAACAAACCAAAATAAGATTTAAAAAGCCAAATTTGATGGTCAGACCTGCATTTCTCACATGGAAAAATGAGGCTGCCCTCTCTAGCATCGCAGTGCCTCGCTTAGTTTGTTTTCCGTTGCCATAGCAGAATATCAGAGTCTGAGTAATTTATAAAGAAAAAGAGGTTTATCTTGGCTTATGGTTCTGGAGGCTGGAAAGTCTAAGACCAGACAGCTGCCTCTGGTGAGGGCCACGTGCTGCTTCAACTTATGGTGGAAAAAATGGAAGGGTGCCTGGGAAATACACAAAATCTGAGGCTAACTTGGCTTCTAACCAGGCTGGCAGTAACTAACCCGGGCTCCAGAGAACAAGAACTTACTCTCCGGTGAAAGTGAGGGCTTCTCCTGCAGGACCCTAACCTATCCCACTGGGCCCCACCTCCCCAAACTGCCACACTGACTAACTGAGGTTCACATTAATTTTTGGGGGAGCACACTCAAACAGTAGTGGTTCCCTCCGTTTGCCCCTGTAGACCTACCTAAGTCACATCTTTTTAACTATTTTTATCTCTAGGGACATTTGAGTTTACAATAGCAGCTGAGACCTTTTCTGGCCTCAAAATGATGTGGTCTGAAGTTGTCTCAGGCTCTGGTTGCTGATTGGCTATTCCTACAGTGGTTTTCAACTTTACCAGCACTACAGACTCTTCCAAGGATCTTGTTAAACATATCCATGCTAGGCTGTACCCGTGAGCCATGAAGTCAGAATCTCTTGGGATGGGGCCTGGGAATAGTGTTTAAAAAAATCCAAATCCTTGGGTGACTCCACGTTTGCCTTAAACCATGGGGCTAATCTGCTAATCCACTTAGGGCAAAGATTTTAGTTTCTATTTGCTTTTCAATGGAAGGCACCAGTAGAGCTGGGGAAAGATGGTTTGAGGGCAGATGAATCTTTTAGCTGGTGGTCAAATAAGCTTTGGTGACTATTTTGACTTAAATATAACTCTCTCTCTCTCTCTCTCTCTCTCTCTCTCTCTCTCTCTCTCTCTCTGTGCGTGTGTGTGTGTGTAGGTGAGAAGTCAACTTTGGGTGTCCTCCACAGGCACTGTCCACCTTGTTTTTTGAGACAGGGTCTCTCCACAGCCTGAGTCTTGCTGGTTAGGCTAGGATGGCTGGAGAGTGAATCCCAGGGGTCTGCCTACCTGTCTCAGCTTCCCAGCACTGGGATTACAAGCCCATGCCACCTCACCTGGCATTTTTACTTGGATTTTTGTGGCCACATTCAGGTCCTCATGCTTGCCTGGCAAGCGCTTTGCTGCCTGAGCCATTTCTGCAGCTGGTAACTATCAGTTCTATCATGGGTCATGTTAAGACCAGAATCACCCTAACAGGCATGGCCAGGTCACCGTGCCTTTACAGCTTTGTTCTTTTTAACCAGCAACTTTTTAAATTGAAGATGAGTTACAGAGACTTCTGTGAGTTCAGGAAATGTCACCCCGGGGTTGACAAGCACAAGGAGTTACAGTAGCTTTTCCAGAGGTCATGAGTGGCCAACATAGCAAGACAAGACCATGTGCTGGCAGACAGAAGGCACTCCATAAATATTGGCTCAATGAATTGACAAGACATTTGCTTCTCATTATCTTCAGTTGAGATGGAAAGTTTGGTGACTTTCTGCAGTGGGTGGCAGAGGAAGAGAGGGGCCCCTCAGATGTCCTCCTTCCGGGGGTTTTTAACCAAGCCACTGCTTGACAGAAAGCTCTGGGTAGAGAATAGGCCAGTGACAGCCTTCCCACCTCGTGGGCCTGTGGGTACAAGGCAGGGTTTTTCGGGGTCTTTGGAAAAGGCCCCTTGAAATTCATTCACTGCACAGGTGGGAGGGACACCAGGTCCCCCAGTCCACGCTGAGAGGTATTCTAGGTTGAATCTGGCCTCCCTAGCACGCAAGCAGGCACAGTGATGGCACCCATTGCAAAGGCTGGCATCTGGGCGGTGGGCAGCAGAAACACATAAGGCTGGAGGCTGGACCAGGGCAAGGCCGGCCACCGCTGCACCTGTGCACTGCACTGCGAGCTTCCGTTAGGTCCCCTGCACCCGGCTATTCGGGCCCCATCGGGGGAGAGGCCAGGATGGCTGTGGGGAGCGGTCCGTGAGCAAGGCTTGGGGAGGGGGGCGCGGCTGCGGCCCGGCTGTCCAGGGGGAGGCGGGAGGAGGGAAGGCGCCGCTGCCTCGCCCGCATCCGCGGCGACACAGACGCCGGGAGCGGCGGAGGCGGTGAGTCACAGCGCCTTCCCTGTGCTCGCGGGGAGCCGGAGCCGAGCCGGGGCGGGCGAGCTGGGACGCGGGAACCCGGAGCAGGCTGAGTGAGGAGAGGCGCGCTCGGGGCGCGGCGGGGGCTGGGGTCAGCGCGGGGATAGCGGTATGGCTCAGAGATACTGGTCCTTGCAACCCCCTTTCCAGGTGCTACTCACCTTGGCAGGCCACCGCCCCCCCCCCCGCACCTCTCAGGGACAATCAAGCTTTAAAAGCAAAGCCCCCAGGCTGCTGGCTGCAAAGGAGAGAGCAACTTTCCCAGAGGGACGCGCAGGGGCGCGGGGCCAGGCGGGCTGGCTGGCTCGGAAGGGGGCGTTGGCGATCTAGGTGGTCTGGGATGTCCGGAGCATCTCTCCCAGGGGTCCATGGGCTGCTACCCGACCTGCAGAATCGGTCGTGAGAAGCCACAGGAGGCGGGCGCCAGTGGTGGGCGGCTGGGGAAGGGAGTGGGGACCGCGCCAGGCGCTGTGGGAACCGGGAGCAGAAGCCGGCTGCCTTTGGAGTGAAAGATTCGCACGTCACGCCCTGGAGGGTGGGGGGCGCTGGGGAAGGGTGTGCTGGGGAGAATGTTGGAGCTTTTTTTTTTTTTCCCTTCAGTGCATACCGGTTTATTTTTAGCTCCAGAGAAGCAGGATGTGCAAAGTGGGTTGTATCAGGCCCGGAGGGGCAGGAGGTCTCCCTGTCCGCAGGAAATAGTACACAAGTTTCTTGCTGTAGCTAGATGCTGGCTTTAACTTTGTGTTGGAAGAAAAATACCTTTTTGGCTCTCAGAGGATCTGCTCGCTCAGGTCACTTTCTTCCCGAGAGTGGGTCTGTCCTAGGCTGCAGGCCAGGCTGGGTAGTGGGGTGCTTGTGTCCTTAAACGCCAGCTCCCAACGGAAGGTGCAGGTTCCGTTTTGCAGGCTGCTAGTCCAGACCCAGCTGCCAAGGTCCCGCTCTCTGGGAAGTGTCCACACAGGTCTCTGCTCAAAGTTTCCCCTGTTCTGACTAACTGAAAAGGATAGACTTAGGGCACTGTGTTACCAAGAGCAGGGCTTTCCCAGGCCGAATTGGCAAGGCTTGGAAGATTTTTCACTTCAAATGGGAGATGCTTGTGTTTCATGGCCACAGGCAATGATGCCAGAACCGCAAAGGAGGGGTGGTAGTGGTACTGTGTGCAACTGTGGGGGAAAAGAGTCATATACAGATATAAAGCCTCAGGGGAGCCTCAGAGGCCGAGGCTGGAGAAGCTGTAACTCAATATCCAGGCACCCAAACCAGCACCACAGTGGACATTCCCAGAGAGGACTTTGTAGGTCTGAGTGTGAGTCAGATTAAGAGTAGCACCTGGATAGCAGTTTCCTTGCCTGACCTCTTCTGTTTCCTGAACCCAGAAGGCAGTGCTAAAACGGACCAGAGCTACTCAAGGATACTGGTGACCGTTGCTGAGTGAGTGTGAGCTCTTCTTATTTTTTTGGTTGTTGATTGACTTCATTCATGCCTGAATTGCCTGGGTTACCTTCCAACTGGCTCATTGTTCCCAAGCAAGATCTCCTTAGTTGGGTTTGTTCATCCTGTGGACATTCATTCTGAAAACAACAGCCTAAGCCAAGTCACTCTGGCTAATTTCTTTCTGAGGTGTCCCTGAGCTTTCTGTATACACTTGAGACTCCAGACACCTTCATGATGGCACCCTGAACTCATCAGTCTCATCTCCTCAGCCTTCCCAGGCTCGCCTCTGCACCTGACAACCTCTTCCTGTCAACTCTTATACACTCTTCCTTACCCAGATGCTTTGACACTGTCATCCAGCTGACCCTGGCCATACCCCTCCCAGATGGCTGCCTGTCTTCCATGTTGCCACAGTACTCAGTACACACCCCACTCCCACTCCTCATAGTGATCTGAGTGTCATTCTTCCTGCCTGCCAGGCCTGGGAAGGGAAAGGGGGAGATTCTAGGCTTATGTAGATGTTTGTGAATGAACAAGTGAGTATCAATCAAACAAAATTCACTCAAGCCAGAATTAAACATAGAGACTAATAGAGAGGAGGACCAAACCAACCTTTAATTAATTAATTAATTGTCTTTTTGAGATAGTGTCTCCCTGTAGCCCACGTTGTCCTGGAACTCACTATGTAGACCAGGCTGGCCTTGAACTCACAGAGATCCACCTGCTTCTGCCTCCCAAGTGCTGGGATTAAAGGCGTGCACCCCCCACCCAGCTCCAACGTTTATATTTAATTAATTACCATAAAAGGTATTGGGAAGTACAGGGGAATCAAGGGTTGATACAATGAAATGGGACACATTACTTCCTCAGAAATTTTCCAGTGGTGTCCTTTCTGCCCCACCCCCATTATTTTTTATTTGATTTGTTTGTTTTGAGACAGGGTCTCCCTACAGCCCCAACTGGCCTGGAGCTCACTATGTAGACCAGTATGGCCTTGATCTTGATAGATAAAGTAGCCAGGAGAAAGCATCAAGACACAGATCTATTCCATCAGAATAGAGTTTATTAGCAAAGGAACACATTGGACAGATTCCCTTCTAGGTAGGGAAAATGTCTGCCAAGGTCATGAGCTGGGGTCTTTTAAAGGGGGAGGCTTCTGGGAAGATGCAGAAGATGGGAAGATATATATTTTTTTAAAGTTAGGTGGGAGGAAGCAGGAGAGCAAGACTGTTAAAACCTGCCCTCTTTAGAGATCAAACGGGAAGCCTGCCGTGTTGGCCAAACATTGGAGAAAACTCTGCTTCTCTTGACTTCAAAGACTAGGGTGCTTATCAACTCCCTTTTCTTGAGGGGGGGGGGGATCTTGTGAGGTCCCTGAGGCCCTGTTGGTGAGGGGGCAGGGCTATCTCAACCTTAACAGATCTCACAGCTTGCCTTTAATCCCAGCACTCAGGAGCCATAGGCAGGGGTACAGGGAGACCCTCAACAGGGAGACCTGTTGTCTCAAAACAACAACTATAAAAACCACCAAAGGTGTACACCACCAGGCCCATCTCCCCCGACCCCTCATTATTTTTGAGACAGAATCTTATGTAGTCTTGGTTCCAACTTGCAACGTGAGAAACACCAGGCTCAATTCCAAGAGGCAGACTGCCTTGGGGAAACGTAATAGCTGAACCTCCTCTTTCCTTACTTCTCTCATAAGCTTGACCACAGGGTGGAGGCCCAGGGGGTCATGCTCTGAATTTGACTCTGAGGCAGAACAGAAGGTCATGAACTGAATGGGTCCTCCAGCCCTTCCTTGGATTTTTGCTTCCTTCAGGGTGTGGCTTTCAGTGGGCCTGGGTTTGGTCTAATGAGAATGGGAAACCTCCTGTTCTTAAGACTGTGTGTCACTTTTTAGGCAATTTGATGTGTCCTGTAGGTGCGGTTCAGGAGCAGCATTTCTAAGCACCTCACTGCTGCTCACTGGAGCCTACAGACAAGATAGGATGGGGTACCTCATTTCCTGTATCCCTGGAGGCTGGCTTCAAGGCCCAGTCAAGGCATCTGAGCAAAGGATATTTTCCCATTTAATTTTTTGTTGATTTTTTTATGTGTATGAATGTTATAGCCTGCATGTGTGTAAGTGTGCTCATGAAGGCCAGAAGAAGGCATTGGATTTCCTGGAACTGGAGTTATGGACAGTTGTTAGCCACCATGCACGTGTTGGGAAATGAATATGGGGTGACCCTCTGTAAGAGCAGTCAATGTTCTTAACTGCTGAGCCATCTCTCCAGCCCCAATTTCCCATTTTTAAAGTGTAAACAAAATACAAAGAATGTGTGGTACAGACCATGTCAAAAACTCTACCTTCTTCTTCATCAAAAAATGTGACCAGCAACTAGGCTGGAGCCAGACAAGTGGGTTTCATTTTGTATGTCATCTCTGATTGATTAGTAGTGACTGTCTGAAAAGCTGGGTCCAGACTCAGCAGGAGAGAGGGCTGTGGTCAGTTAGTGATGTCTGTCAGGGTATATGGGATTAGGAAGTGGTGACAGCTTTTGTACTCATCATTCCTAGCCTAGAGAGTGTCAAAGGAGGACAGTGAAGGCAGAAGTCAGGGACAAAGCACAACAAGCAGCCACCACAGATAACATTAGTGGCTATCATTGACTGAGTCCCACGTGTGCTTTACATGTATGACCCTGTGTAATCTTTGCAGTCATCTTTTTCCAGAAACCTCATTCTAATTAGAACTCAATACTCCTTCACCAAGAACCTCAAAATTCAAACTATATATTTTAAAATTTTTACAATTTTGCTTTATGTGTAGGACTGTTTTATCTGCATGTATATAAGTGCACCACACATGCAGTGCTCGTGGAGACCAGCATAGGGCATTTGATCCCCTGGAACTGGAGTTGCAGGTGGTTGTGAGTTGCCATGTGGGTGCTAGAAACAGAACCTGGGTCCTTTGCAAAAGCAGCCAGTGTCCTTAACCACTGAGCCATCTCTCCAACCCTTCAAACTATATATATTTTTTTTAACTTAAAAAGGAATGCTATTTCTGCTCGGATGACTCCTTAGACCAGAGGAAGACTTTAGGGATGGCTTGATCGAGGGTTCCAGCATTGTTAGGAGGATGGGATTTCTTGCTCTTCTCAGTTGTTTTCTTGGAGTTGGTTCATTCTAAGGCTCTATCTCATTATAGGATGGTCACCCCCCCCAAAAAAAACCCACCTCTAAGCTTTCCACAGTCTGGGCTTCCTATGCAGCCAGAAAGAGGGAACCTCTACCTCAGCATCCCCCACCTGCCTACTCTACCCCATTAGCTTGCTCTGGCTCGTCAGCATTTCTCAGATCCTGTGGCGGCTGCATGCTACTAGGCTTGGCCATGTGTTTTATTCATGAACCAAAGGCTGAGAGGTAGGAGCAGGGTGCATTTCTGGCAGGAAATTGAGAGACTGTCAGCAGGAGATGGGCCCTTGGATTTTGGATCACAGAACAGGTGTTCTCTAGAGCTTGTTTGCGTTCCCACTTCCCAGATAAGGAAAACAAGCTTTGAGCATCCAACAACTTGCCCAAGATCACATGACTGGTAAACAGTAGAGTTTTGGTTTGAAACTCACAGTTTATGAACTCAGAGAAATTATTTATAAGCAGGATACTTAAAGTAAATTTACCGCAAAGCTCTGTTTTCTCCATCTCTGAAAGCATAGTTGGATAACTTTAAGAAAGATAGGCATTTGATCACAGAGGTTGAAATAGGGGAAGGAGGCAACCAATGGCTTCAACTTGTTCTCTGACCTACCTGCACATGCACTGTGGCATGGACACACACACACACACACACACACACACACACACACAAATACACACACCCTCTCACACTAAATGAATAAATAAATGAAAAAAATTGTGATTAAGCTGGGTATATGGCACCTTTAATCCCAGCACTCAGGAGGCAGAGGCAGGTGGATCTCTGTGAGTCCAAGGCCAGCTTGGTTTACATAGCGAGTTCAAGGTTCCAGCCAGCGGTACAGAATGAGACCTTGCCTCAAAAAGAATTTGGATTAGATATAAACAGTATAAAATTTACTATTTTAACCATTTTAAGTGCAGTGTTGTGTCACTAAATATATTCATGTGACTGTGCCAACATCCACTACCTGTCTCTAGAATCCTTTTCTTTCCAAACTAAAACTCTATGCCCATTAAACAACAGTTCTCCATTCTTCTCTCTCCCCTCAGTCCCTGACAACCATCCTTCTAGTTTTTGTCCCGGTGACTCTGTGCACCCTAGGGATGCCACACATGTGGTACCATATTATGTTCATCTTTTTGTGATTGATTTATTACATTTAGCATGATGTCTTTAGGTGTCACTCATGTGGTGATAGATAGCAGAATTTCTTTCCTTCTCAAGGCTGAGTAGTATTCCATTGTATGAATGTGGCACATTTTGTTTAGTTGTCCGTTGCTGGACGTGGGTTGTTTCCATCTGTTGATTATTGTGTGCAACACTACTGTGAACATGGCATATGTAGTTATATGTTCAAATTTCTACTTTCAGTTATTTGGGCTTCCACTAAAAAATGGAATCACTGGATCATATGCCATTTTGTATTTAATCTTTTGAGTAACTACTGTTTTCCACAGTGACACTATTTTACATATCCACCATAGGAACATAAGGGTTTCAATTTCTCCACAACTGATTATCAGCTTTTTTCTCTTTAAAATAATCTCCATCATAGTGGGTATGAAGGGTTGAGTACATTCTTTTTTCCCTGAATTTTTTGCAAATTTCACATAATATATTTTGGTGAGATTTAGATCCCCTCCCATATCTGCACCCTCATTTTACCCTCACCAATTTCCTGTACTTTAATATGTACATTTCCTCAGGTAGGGCTGAGGTTTCTTGTCCACTTCCCCACATCGATGCTGGGATTTTATCTGTCTTGAGCATAGATGGGACTTGTGCATGCTGTTAACATTGCTGTGAGTTCATGTGAGTTACCGGCCAGCTGTCTGGTAAACTCTGTTTCCCCTGTGGTCATCTACTTCCTCTGGCTCTTGCAGTCTTTCCGCCCCGACTTCTGCAATAATCTCTGAGCCTTGGGAGGCAGAAGTTTGATACAGGTGTCCTATTCAGGGATAAGTACCCTGTAGCCTCTTGTTCTCTGCACATTGACCAATTGTGGTTCTCTGTGTTAATCACCATCTTCTGTATAAGGCTGCTTCTCTGCTGAGAGTTGAGAAATGCATTAATCTATGGGTATAACAATAAGTCATTAGAAATCAGTTTAATACTATATTTATTTGGCAGAATAATTGTATTAGGCTTTCTCCCATGGCCTGTGGGCTGTTTAGCCTCATGTTCCTAGCCCTGATATCAGTGTCAGATATAGGCTCCATCCTATGACGTGGACCTTAAATCTAGTTAGAAATTGGTTACTCCTATAATATTTGTGCCACTATTTCTGGTGGCATATCTTGCCAGGCCAGTTGTTGTAGTTCACAGAATCCACAGCTAGGTAAGGTTCATGATGAATTCTCTCTTCAGGTAGCTTACATAGCACCTATCAGCACTATGAAAGCTAGACAGTTGAGATGAGGCTCTGAAGTCAGCACCAGTTTATTTTTCCTTGTCTGTTCTACAGTTCACGTATGTAGTATCTTCAGCAATACAGTCTTACTGTGAAGTTCTGGTGGGTAATCAAGCATATGGGCAATGGTTGATATTGCTTGAGGGTCAATGGCTTCAAAAGAGGAAGTTCATTCCTGGAATTGGGCTTTTACTTTGCTAGTCTATGGTGTCTAGGAGGGGCAATGTCCAACACTAGGTATATACTACTGAGGGACAGTGGTAGAGTTTGAACTTTTTTCTATGGACGTGGAAAGCCACTGGATATTTGTTTCCAGTGACAATAACATGAATGGAAGGATCCTGACAGTGAGGGGGAGGAGAGTCTGAAGGCCGCAGATAGGTGAGGGGTTTTCTCTATGCCCATGTGACTGAATACAACCTTCTCTGTCCTGTACTGTATTGAATTTGGGAAGGGAAGTAAACTTGGCCCTGTGACATTTTCCTCAGACAAACTGACCAGGTTACTTATGAAAATACCTGTAGGAGTTCTGTGTTGATTCAACCAATTCCAGCAACCCCTATGATTTAGCCACCAGGGACTCTGTAGCATGAGAAAGCTCTGTAGGAACGTGAGATCGGTGTCACTCAGTGCACACCACCCTTCTCTAGGGAAAGTGCTTAATCCTATTCTGGAACCAGAACTATGTTCCCTTGCAAGAGAAAAGTGCAGCTTTAGAGGCCTCAGAGTTTCCGTTCCACAGGGTGTGAAGCTGAGGCAGTGAGCAAGAGATGGGGTTGAGGGGACTGAGGGCTCCTATCTGTTTCCTGTGTCCACTGAAACAGTTACAGACTGGGTGCCTTGACACAGTAGATACTGATTCTTTCAAGGCTATGGAGGCTGATGCCCAGAGATGGAAGCCGGGCAGAACCTGTATTTCTCTAGATACTCCAGGAGAGGATTAGAGTTTTTGCCTTATTTATGTATTTATTTATGTGACTATTTACTCAGAGACAAAGGCTGCTCATGCTGCCCAGGCTGCTTTTGATGATCCTCGGCCTTGTGAGCAGCCAGGGTTCTAGGCTGTGTCACGAAGCTTGCTGGCTTGTCTCTTTTAGTTTCTGCTGGCCATGGGTATTCCTGGGCTCCAATCTCTGTTCCTCTGTGTCTTTCTCTGTTCTGTGCCCTAAGGACACGTGCCGTTGGATTCAGCGCCCACCTTCATCATTCACGATGCTTTTTTTTTTTGTCTTTTTGAGACAGGGTCTCCTTGTAGCCCCAGCTGTCCTGGAACTCACTATGTAGACCAGGCTGGCCTCAAACTCACAAAGATCTGCCTGCCTCTGCCTCCCAAGTGCTGGATTAAAGCCGTGGGCCACCATGCCCCGCCACAATGCTTTTTTTTTTCAATAAGCAAGATTCTTTTTATTCCAAGTAAGTTCACATTCTCTGGCTCCTGGGTTTGGGACATGGTGGTGGTGGGAGCACTATTTACCCACCACGGGGCTGGGGACTGCACACAGGGAAGGAGGGAGGGTCGGGGAGCAGAGACCATCCCAGCATGTCAGTGTCAGCCTGTCAGTGACCCTAGAATTTACCCCAGACCCTAATTTCGACATAGATGAGGTTTTGTAAATGCTTTTGGTTTTTACTTTTGAAATGTTATTCTAACATCAAATAATGAGCATACAACCACAATTTATCAATCTTTATTTCTAAACTGAAGGTGGGGGATAGAAAGCTGTCAAAGCTGCTTTAATCCCCACCCTTGCTGGAGTCCTGTGTGCCTGATTTTGCTGGGTGTCCTTGTCTGGCTTCCTATCCAGAGATGCCCCCAGGGACTGGAGAAGTGGCTCAGTGGTTAAGAGCATGGGCTGTTCTTGTAGAAGACTGGGGTTCCAATGCCAGCACCCACATGGCAACTAATAACCGGCCATAACTTGAATTCCAGGGGATCCAACACCCTCTTCTGTCTTCTGTGGGCATTGCACGACATACACACATGAAGGTATAACACTCATACACATAAAATAAAAATAAATCAAAACATTTTTTTAAAAAGGGACCCAGAGGCAGGGCAGGCTCAAGTTTCCAGGCTTTCAGACAACACCGCTTTGAGATACTGTTTACAGATGCTGTTGGCTCCCAGCAAGCCAGGTGCCAACACTCCCATCCTGGGAACACAAGGTGAGGTACAGAGCAGCTTTGTCAGTTACCTAGCTTATTTGAGGGCAGTTGCCCATCAGATGGACTGCAACAGGAGCATCCATTCCAGCGTATGGATTATTCTGTTTGGTTGCCAGCACTGATCATGTGAGCTAGGCGAGAGAGAGCCCAAACCCTTTCCCTTTGTGATGGGAGAAGCTGTTGTAATTAAGGTTTCTTGAGGGGGGGGAAGCTAATTTTTGTTTCTCAACCACTTTGCAATTTGACTTTGAAAGAGAGGAAGGAAAGGAAAGAAAAACAAAGAACAGGTGAGAGGCCACCATTTTATTCTGCCACATATCCTACTGAATCACTGTTACTCTGATCAATATTAACTGTGGATTGTTAAGCTTTGGGTTTCACCAGCTAAAGAAAATGGTTTGCCTTGCAGGGCCACTTATTTGTAGGGTTGGAGAGAACTGAAAAATGAAGAACCTCTTGTTAAAAAATTATTAAGACGTTCGAGTTGGTGATAGGGTATTAACCCCAGAGCTGAGCCCTTCTGAGCATGGAGCCCTGTGACTGTGACTGCACAGGTGGCTCATGGTGAAGTTGGTCTGGCCTCACATAGATGCTACAGATGTATCCTTCTGTCAGGATGCCACCTGCTTGTGACACCTTATCTCCCACAGGTGACCAGGTCAGCTTACTCTGCCTTGTTTGGAGCAGAACTCCTGTAGCAGTCAGGGCAATGTGTGGGCTGGATAACTCCTGTTTGTCCCTCCATATCCCCTTGGCTGACTCCTTTCTTGCCTGGCTCTGTGCCCTAAGAGGTAATCTCTATCAGTAGTGCTAGCGGTAATGTTTGTCTTCTGATCAACCCTGGGTCCGAAAGGAGATAGGAGGATGGACAGGGGGATTGTCTCTTTCTCTCGCTCCCTCTTCTAGGTGACACATGTTGGAGGCTGTCTGTGTGCCAAGGGTCATCAGCTCCTGCCAGATGCCTTCGCCATATGGTAACCCACTATGAGTTTCTTTAGCCACTCCCTCCTTGGTGCCTTCAGGCACGGGCCTGATAATGCTGCCTTACAGTCCTGCGTTGATCTTTATTGTTTCCCTGAACCTTCCTTACTTTTTTTCTCAATAGCTTCTTTGCTGTGATTTTTCAGCAGGACTAAAGAGGAGCTTGGTAGTTTCCTGTCTGGTTCTAATGGATTCAGCAGGTCTGAACCAGGGTTTGACCACACCTTGTGCTGATGCAGGGCAAAAATGGAAGCTGATATCTATGACAAATGACTCTGCCAAACCAGCTTCTGGGAGGGCTAGACACTCAGGTTGTGTTAGTCATTTTTGTGTTACTATAGCAAAATATCTGAGCTAATCCACTTAAAAAGATGAAAGGTTTATTTGGATTCATAATTTTGATCTATGACCTTCATTGTTTTGGGCCTGTGAGGAGGGGAAGTGTGCTGGGAGCATGTAGCAGAGGAAATGGCTTGCTTCTTGGTGGCTTGAGAGCAGAGAGACAGTGAAGGGACTAATCCCAATTTCTCCTTCAAGGGCATGCCCCAGTCACTGCTTTTGCTAATCCAAATTCCCAATTGTGTTATCTTACTACTCACACCAGAGCCTGTCTGAGAGTGAAATGGACTGCAAAGAGGTGACTGTTGGAGGTAAATGGGGAGGAGGGGCAGGGACACAGAGTTACCCTTCTTAACTGGGATGAAAGAGTTTTCTAAATGTGTTTTTAAATTACCAGCTTAGTTTATGAATTAAAAACATGAAATTTGAAAAACAAAAAAAAGTTGAATATTTTTGAAAATTATTTTATTGATTATTATTAGTGTGTTTATGTGTATGTGTATGTGTAGGGGTATATGTGCATGCCATGACATGCATGTGGAGGTCAGAGGACAAGTTGGGAAATTGGTTCTCTCCTTCTATCTGTATCTGGGTTTTAGGGATTGAACTCAGGTTTTCAGGCTTGTGCTGCAAGCACTTTTACTTACTGAACCCTCTCACCAGCCCAAATATTTTTTCTTTCATTTAAATCAATTTTAAAAAAACATTGAGAGAGAGAGAGAGAAAGAGAAAGAGAGAGAGAGAGAGAGAGAGAGAGAGAGAGAGAGAGAGAGAGAATGTGCATGTGCCATAAAGCAGTACAGCAGAGCAGACAACCTAATTGTAGGTTCCCACCTTCCGTTATATGTGTTCCTGGGATTGAATTTAGGTCGCTAGACCTGAGCCATTTCACCAGCCCGCAAGTATATTTTTTAAACTTTTTATTTATTTTTTGTATTTTTGAAGCAGGGTCTCCCTGTAGCTCCAGTTGGCCTGGAAAATGCTATGGTGACCAGGCTGGCTTCAGTCTCACAGAGATCCACCTGCCTCTGCCTCCCGAGTGCTAAGATTAAAGGCATGCACCCAGCCTATTTTTTAAATTTTTAAAAATTTCTTTATATTTTTTAATGTGTATGAGTGTTTTGCCTCCATGTATGTAAGTACACCACATGCATGAAAACCTGAGGAAGTCAGAAAATGGCAACAGATTCCCTAGAACTGGATTTACAGAAGGTTGTTAGCTTCCATGTGGGTGCTGGGAATCCATCTGGGGTCTTCTGCAAGAGCAGCCCCTGCTCTTAACCACTGAACCGTCTCTCTAACATCCCCACCACTAGATATTTTTAAAATTTGTCTTTATTTTATGTGTATGAGTGTTTTGTCTGATGTGTGTAAGTGTACCCATGTGGTGTGATGCCCTCAGAGGTGAGAAGGAGGCATCGGATCCTCTGGAGCTGGAGTTGTAGACGATTGTTAGCCACCGTGTGGGTGCTGGGAATTGAACCTGGGTCTTCTGCAAGAGCAGTCAGTGCTCTTAACTGCTGAGCCATCTCTCCAGCAATATCTCCAAAAATATCTCCAAAGATAGTTTTAAAAATCATTTTTCTAACAGATTGTCTGCCAGAATTGGAGGCAGTCCTGGGTCACGGCCTCCTCTACAGACAGAGATGTACTCTTATACTTTATTGCCCTGCTAAAGAAACTCTCCTCTGTATTGGCTTTTTCTTTTCTTATTAATGTTTTTCTTGCAGCTGTGATAATTTTTGCTTAAGATGGCAAGAATGAATTTATATACATACTTCTGCAAATGTCTTTGCCTCTGTATTCTGGTTGCCTGGGTGACATTTGCAAGAGAATATGTGCTATTATTATATATTATAGATGATCTGCTATTACTAAAGCTGAGATATATGCTATTATATGTTTTATATGATCTGCTATTACTAAAGCTGAGATATGTGCTATTATTACATATTATAGATGATCTGCTATTACTAAAGCTGAGATATATGCTATTATATATTTTATATGATCTGCTATTACTAAAGCTGAGATACGTGCTATTATTACATATTATAGATGATCTGCTATTACTAAAGCTGAGATATATGCTATTATATATTTTATATGATCTGCTATTACTAAAGCTGAGATACGTGCTATTATTACATATTATAGATGATCTGCTATTACTAAAGCTGAGATATATGCTATTATATATTTTATATGATCTGCTATTACTAAAGCTGAGATACGTGCTATTATTATATATTATATATAATCTGCTATTACTAAAGCTGAAATACATTGGAGACTATTTTTAGACACTTCTATACCTCTCTTTTTTCTCCCAGACCATTTAGTTGCTTTATTTGTTTGTTTCTGTTTCTGTTATCTGAAGGCTGTGCCTAGCTAGCTTCCTGTAGTTCTAATTTGGGGCTTGTTTAACAATTTGAAAATTGATACAGGGATTTGATCTTTTCTGTGTTCCGAATGGCTCTGTGTGTGTCAATGTCCTATGTGTTTCTTTTGGTTGTTTTTTCTCGGGTTGTCCAGGCCACGCTTAGATAAGGGGTGTTTTGGGTTTAAGAAAAAATGAATGTGTAAGCTGTCCACAGTTCTGTAGTGGAATGAAAGCCCTTGGAGCCAGCTCAATCTGGTTTTTAGTTTTAGCTCTGCATATAATAGCCTTGAGGCCCCAGGGAGCATGTGTCTTCAGGTGATGGCTGAGGTAGCAATAGTATCTGGCCCATGGGGTTGTCGTGAGGGCCAAGAGCACAAAGTAGGTTTACCCATTTGAGCACAAGGCATGATGTCACACATACAGACTGCATACCGTTTCTCTTTAACACCAAAGGACAGGTGACCCCACCTTTCAGAAAATAATTTTGTGTAAGATATTATAAATCCTCAGATATAATAAAGAGACAAATCAGGGGGATTGTTGGTTCTAAAATGTTGAATTTTATTTTTTAATTTAAATTATTTTAGACAGAGTCTCACTATGTAGTCCTAACTGGCCTGGAACTCACTATACAGACCAGACTGGCCTTAAACTCACAGAGATCCCCCTGCCTCTACCTCCAGAATGCTGGGATTAATGGCCTGTACCACCTCACCCAGTTTTAAAATGCTTTTGTCTTAATAAACGTTATAGAGAATTTCTTTCATTGGTCAACAGTTTCAGATGTATTTACAGTAGTTTTTAGTTTAACACTCTCTAGCTAACCCCTCTACTTTAAGGAAAATAACTCCAAGGTTATAGTGCATAATTTAAGTGTTGAAAGGCAGCAGAATTAATATTTGGAATATTTCTTTTTATTATCTTTATGTAAAGATACTGTGAAAGTTACGAATCATGAGAAGGAGAGATGGCTCATCAGTTAAGAGCACTGGCTGTTCTTGTAGAGGACCGGAATTCGGTTCCCAGCACCCACATGGCAGTTGACAACTGTCTGTGACTCCAGTTCCAGGGGCTCTAACACCCTCTTTCTGACCTCTGTAGGCATTATACAACATGGATGCACTTATATACATGCAGGCAGAATACTCATCTACATAAAATAAAAATTAAAAAAATTTTAAATCTCTTATGTAGCACTATATATATGTATATTATATTCTAGATATCCTGTACAAATGATTCATAACTTAAAATTTTAAAAATTTATTTTTTATTTTATGTGTATGAGTGTTTTGCTGGCATGTATGTGAGTGCATCTGTGTTATGTAATGCTGGTGGAGGTCAAAGGAGGGCATTGGATCCCCTGGTACAGGAGTTATGGATGGTTGTGAGCTGTCATGTGGGTGCTGGGACTCAAGCTTTGGTCCTCTGCAAGAGCTGAACCATCTCTACCGCTCATATAAGGGACTTTTGAGTGTTTATCTGACCATTGCATGCACTTAAAGGGGGAGATAACCTCATTCAGGATTAGGGATAGGGTGTGGATCCTTTAGGTTGGAGGTCTCAGATGGGTCATTTGCATTAATGTGAAGTTTGAGAGGAGAGTGGACTTCAATGTACTGTTATTTAAAATTGCTCAGTATGACAGTGTGGTCTGGGCTGAGGTTGCTTTTGCTCTCACTTTTTTGCATTGTTATTCTGGTATTTTATGGCAGACTCTGCTTTATTGCTATCAAGTTTATCTTGCTGCCTTTGAGGAAAGAAACAGGAAGAAGTCAGTGGAGGCAACACACACACACACACATGCACACACAGACACATATAGATACAAATAAACACACACAGACACACACACATAGATACACAGAGATATAAACAGATGCACAGACATACACAGACATACATAGAGATACACACAAGACACAAACATACATAGACACAGACAGAAAGACATAGACACACACTCTTTAGAAATGTAATCTTAATGGTCTGAAGGACCTTTTTCTTTTGTGTGTGCCTGTGCCTGTGTTTGCATGTGTTTGTAGGTGTGGAGGCTGGAGGTTGCCACGGAGTGCCTTCCTCTAACATTCTCCATCTTATTTTTGAGACAGTGGTGCTCACTGATCCTGGAGCTCTCTGATCCTGGAGCCAATGGGCTAGACTGTCTCTGTCCTCAGGTGCAGGGGTAACAGGTGCCACCAGTTTTACGTGGTGATCTGGACTCAGGTTCCCAAGCTTGGCCTGTAAGCAGTTTACCCACTGAGCCATCTCCCCATCCCAGCACAAGCTCTTTGATGGGATCTGTGGTGTGACTTGTTTGAACTGGAGGGTGTGGGAAGACTGTGACACTGAGTTCCCACCACCTCACCCTGTGGAAGACATGATGACCATTTCCACGCAGGGCCAAAGGACAAGCAGCGGGAATCAAATCTGTCCTCGCCTCTGAAGTTTCTCAGGAAAGTAACAGGAAGACATTTATGGGATATGTTCCCCAGCCCATGAGCTGTTTCCAATTCTGACCTGTTTCCTCCACAATTACGAATATAAAGACTTATCATAAAAATGTCTGTAAAAATACAGAAAGTGAGAAAAAAGAAAAATGTGCCCATAATCCACATACTAGAAGATAACCAGGAGTATTTCCTTTCATTGTTTTTTTACAGAAGTTGTTCTTACTTGCAGAATCAT
>NW_008357456.1:678791-686097 GCF_000622305.1 Nannospalax galili
AATGCTTTCTTGTATATATAATTTTCCAGTAAGTGGATATACCAATTAGTGATTTTATTTTTGGTCATTTGATTAAAATTTTCAAACATGTTCTGATCATTATCATTTTTGCACAATAATTTTTCACTACTTAAGATTGTATCCTAAGATACATATTTTTTTAGATTGAAGGTTTGAACATTAGAAAATAATCTTAACACTTTTCCATTTGCTTCCCATTGGGATAGAGCAATTTGTGCTGCATAGCTGTATTGATGATCCCTCACCTTGATTACCATCACTTTACAATATTTTACTAGTTTGATCGCACAGACTCTTTCTCTTGACTTGTTTTCCTTGATGTGAATGAGGCTGAGCATTTGTTTCCATGAGGCTGTCTACTCCTTGCATTTCTCCTTTTCCCAATTTTCAGCTGCACAAGCTCTGCCTAGATGTTTTCCACATCAATTAAAATTAGAATGACTTCTTTCCAAATGGCAAAAGTAATATGTATTTGCAGTCACGAGAGAAACAACTCAGGATGCGAGCAGGCAGAACGTAAGCTGTCTTGACCCTTCTCTCCAGCCAGGCCTGGAAGAGAGGCCATGTCAAAGGATGGGTGTGTGTTTCTCTTACTTTTCTGCATGTTTTGTGTGCCCTAATTTGGTTTCTCTATTGCTGTGATGAACACCACGATTGAAGCAACTTGGGGAAGAAAGGGTTTATTTCAGCTTACAGGTTACAGTCTATTCTTGAGGGAAGTCAGGCAGGAACCTGGAGGCAAGAACTGAAGTAGAGACCATGGAGGAATGCTGCTTACTGGCTTGTTTCCTCTGGCTTGCTCAGCTACCTTTATTATACAGCCCAGGTCCACTTGCCTAGGGATGGCACTGCCCACAGTGGGCTGGACCTTCCCACATCAATCAAGCAAATGTTCCACAGACATACCCACAGGCCAGTCTGATGGAGAGAATTCCTCAACTGAGGTTCCTTCTTTCTTCCTAGGTGGCTCTAGTTTGTGTCAAGTTGACGAACACTAACCAGCACATTGTGCATATAGTAGAGTTATTGCCCCAGATCTTCAGGTTAATATGTATACACTCAATCAAACTTGGATAGAAAATATTAAAAAAAAAAGCAAAAAGGAAAATACTACAAAAACAGAATTGTGCCTGTAATTAAATATATATAGGCTTTTTTCCCATCACCATTCCTTAAATGATACAGTATAACTTTATATAGCATTTACATTGTATTAAGTATTATGACTTAATCTAGAGATGATTTCAATTATATGGGAGGGAGTGCATGTATCATATGCCAAGGCCATATTATTTAGCGTGACATTTGAGCACTTGCAGATTTTGGTATCCCTGGGGGTCTTATAGACAATGAGAGTGACAGTGTTTTTCCTCAAAATACCAAGGGATTTGGTTTTATTACCAAAACAGAGTCATAGAAAACATGTTATTCTGTAACTTGCTTTGTTCTTTTTTTCATTTAAAATACAGCTTATGGGCATAAGATCTTCAGTAATGCATGACATCTTTGGCACATTTACTACAAATATCTCCCCAGTGTATCATTTTCCTGTTTGACATTATTGGGTGGGCAACTGTTCTGTCATTTCCTCCACTCAGCACAGCCTGCTCCACCATCACAGAGTTGGATCAATACACAGCTTTTTTGTCTGCTGATTATAAAAGATTCTTAGTTGCAAAAAATATTATTTAATTCAACTGTAATTTATTTTGGAATATGACAAGAAGGAAATGAGGATCCAGACTGCTTATTTTTCTTCTTTAACTTACTAACCAATTATCCCATTACCTTTATTGAATGGTACTTTAAAAAACAAATTTAAAACAACCTTCTCATTTCTATAAAGCAAGCAATATCTCTTATGCATTTCCTCAAAGTGTAAACTATAAAAATCAGATAAGCTTTTTCTTAGGGAAGGAAGATTCTGTACTGGATGGAGATTCTGGGGCCATACCGAGAATAACTTGGTCTTGGGCCCCAGGTCTTTGCTTTGAAATCAGAGTACCACATTGCTGTGGGCCCACGTGGTCGGAGGAGCTCCCTGTGCCTCTGGGGGTGGCTGCTCATTCTTTAACGGTCTTGCCAGATGGAAGGGCCACAAATACAACATCATTTATGGCTGAAAAGGTTCTACAAATCTCAGTACTCACTCAGGGTCACCTGCACTTCAGTCCACAGCTATTCTTTTACATTATGAGACATTAGCATATTATTGATATTATTTCATATTGTTGTGGTTTCCTGATTCCTTTTTCCAGGGATACACTTATTTTTGGAACCTCAATCCTAGTGGGCTACTTTAATCACCACATGGAAAACACAGGAAGTTTTCCTGGAAATCAGGGCTTTTCTTGATTTCAGACCTTTACTGATGGAGAGCATTCTCTGTAGTTTCATTTACTACACCCTTATCCCTGAATGTGGGAGATGTTTCCCATCACGCAGTCCTTGTGAATACACTAAGGGCTGGATGTTATTCAAAGATCTGCTGCAAGGGATGTAAGACACCCGAGGACTGGGCTGATGCATACTTTATGAACTGAGAGGGCCAAGGTGATGGACCTTGTCTTCTCTGCCTTTGCTTCTAACTGCACTTCTCAGCCCCAACTTGTCTTGCTTTGGACATTGAGGTTACTCATTTGACCAACTAGGATCTAAAAATACACCTAGAACCTCTGAGCAGTCCTCCCCTTGGCTTGAATGATGTGTTTTTGGTGTCCTCCAAGCTGCACTGTGTAACTGTTTACTTTTGCATTATGTATAGCACTTAGCAACCCAGAGTAGAAATGAAAGCTAGGAGCCAGCTGAGGCAGGGCTGCTGGCTAGTCCAGTCCCAGGGAGTTCCCCTGCCCTCCCCTGTCCCGTACTCTGTGGTCCTAGGGCCTGCCCCTGCTGGCCTCTAGTTCCTGCTTCTGCCTTCTCTGCTGGTGGCCATGTGGGGACCAGGAAGAAGGACCGGAAAGGCCTGTCCTGCCCCTGCTCTTATCCCTGGAGGTTTCCCTTTTCAGGTCAACATGGTGGAATGAGGGGAAGGAGGGTGAGCCTTGGCCACCATTGGTGTCTTGGCACTGGTGACAGTTGGGTAGGGTCAGAGGCACTGAGAGGCCATATATGAACTCTAAGTGCATTTTCATCGAGGAAGGTCACAAGTTGTGGCTGGAGGGTCTGCAGGAGCTGGGTAATTCTTCAGGAGCTCTCAGGTCACAAAACCCCTTGTGGGGTGCCATAGTCAGGGCTTACACACTCTGTTAGGCAAGAATGCATTCCTAGTTCTCAACATTTACACTGGGAAGAAACTCAGAACATATTCAGCTCATATGTCAAAGGGTTGGTTCCAAAACAAAAAATTACCTTCTTCCTGCAAGACCTGACCTGTGCTGAAAGCTGGAGCATACCCAGTGTGTTCGGCCTTTTTGCCTCTAGTCCTCCCTGAGGCTCTAAGAATACTCAAGTTCTTTGATTTTTAGAGTAGCAATTGTACTAAATTATTCACATCCTGATTTTACCAGGGGAGGGAGGAGAAAGACCTTGAGAGTATAGATTGAATCCCTCAAGGATTGCCTTTTAGCAAAGAAGGCAAAACCAAATATATCAGGGTGTTGTGGAAGGCCTTTAGTGCTTTTCCATAAGAAATCAAACTTCCAGCTGGGTGTGGTGGCACAGGCCCATAATCCCAGCACTTGGGAGGCCAGAACATCAGATTACAGGAGATCCCATCTCAACAAACAAACAAACAAACAAACAAACAAACAAACAAATTTAATCTTGTTTTTCATAGAACTGGTCTCTCTCTTATTCTGGATGGAAACATCACATATGACAGGCCCTTGTTCTACGCCTGAGATACCCTCAAGCACCTGCCTCTTATTTTTAATGTATTTTGGGAAACATGTCTGAAGAACATTTCTTTGAAAAAATTTCCCCCTGTGGAAAGAGATTAAAAAAACAAAGTTCTGTTCAGATTGATTCATATCATTTTTTTGTTAGTACAACCAGTTTTTTTTTTTAAGTCAAAAAGTATAGATCAGCGACTCAGAATGATTAAATAGTTATCTAGAGAGGGCCAACGTCTATGCGGTTTTTGTAGTGTTCACAGAAGGGCAGTTCAAGAGTAAAGCCTTTCTGCCTCTAGGTGAATTATTTTTCCAACCTCAGAAGGGGCGGGCCCTCTTGAAACAGGAAGCAATCACAGGACAGTGGTTTGTGGAATGAGAGAAAATGTCTGGATCTGGCTGGGCTGTTTGCTTCAAACTGAGCGATCAGACTGTTAATGGAAATGCTCCTCATTTGAAGATATCTGCTTCCTTTGCCAGTATGTGATGCCCAGGGCACCTCCTCCAAGGGCACCTCCTCCAAGGGCACCTCCTCCAAGAACAGGCAATTTGGAGCTGGCTTGAGCCGTAGAATGTGCTGGAGGGAGGCTATTAGAGTCACTGCAAACAGAAGTCTTGGGAGCTGGCTCATCAGCTGTTATATGGAAATAACTGATACAGGTTGAGGGGTTTTCAATGGAGCAAGAGATCTTGGCATAGTACAGAATGAAGACCAGAGCAGGGCATGGCCACACATATGCACCCATCTCAGACACTCTCTGTGCCACTCACAACTAAGATTTTTCTTTATTGAGAGACCTTTACACTGTAGCTACATATTCAGGTGTTAACAGTTTTATCTGTGTCATCTAAAAAGATATCAATTTGGGTTGGAGACATGGCTCAGTCAGTAAAGTGCTTGCTGAACAAGCATGAGGATTTGCATACGGATCCCCAGCACCCACAGGAAAAGCTTAGTGCCCATAATCAGAGAATTGAGGAGGAGGAAACAGGAGGATCCTTATGGCTTGCTGGACTGTTAGTCTTGCCAAATTGGTGAGCTCCAGGTTCGGTGAGAGACTCTGTTTCAAAAAAAAACAGTGTGGTACGTGTGTGCATGAGTGCATGCATGTGTGTCTATGTGTGTGGGATATTAGAGGAAAGCATCTGACAATGACCTCTGGCCTGCACATGCATGTGAACACTTGTGTACACATATACACACACCACCCACACACAGATATTGATTTAAGTTAAATATTTGGAAAAGTGGTGCTTTAGACTGGACTCTCTCAGACATAAGGATTAGGAAGTTGCTCAAACCATTTGAAGCAAACAGAGTTCATTATAGCAGTGACTGCTACCATTCTGTGTGTGTGTGTGTGTGTGGGTGTGTCACACATGTTTCATAGCACACACATGGAAGTCAGAGGACGACTTGAATAAGTTGATTCTGTCTTTCCACCACATGGTTCTTGGGGATCAAACTCAGGTGGTCAGGTTTTACTGCAAACATCTTTAATCCCTGAACAATCTTGCTATTATTGATCCATAAATTACTATGTACCAGGCACTATTCTGAGCATATAATCCCAGGGAATCTTCTCCCCAAACCCTGGAATTAGTATATTATTATTTCCATTCTACTAAGGCAAGAAGTCTCAGAGAATGTGCCCTCTGGCATGTAGCTGGTAAGTGGAAGTCAGGACCTACATCCTGGGGGCCATTGAGGAAACATTGACTCTGACCAGTGCTCTCCTGTGCCCTAAGAAAGGACCCCACAACTGTGAATCCAAGTGCAGCTGGGACTCTCAGGGCCTCACACAAGGACTGGAAGGTTGAAAGTGGGGTTGTTTTCTTTCTCAGAGGTCACGTGGCCTCTGTTTACTCAGCATCTCTTTTTCGCTCATATTTTCCATTTTTTCAACTTACCTGTGGCCCTTGAATAATCAACTGAGTTTATAAAGCTTCAGCCTTCAATCTCCCTCAGCAAACCAGGCTCCTATCCATAAGCAAGTGATTCCTATTGGTCTAGCTCTCAGATCCAAGGCCACACATGCATTTTGGAGGCTGGCCAGCAAAGTAATTACCCGCCTTTGGGATGTCTGTGAATTCTAGATCCATTGGTGGTCATATCAAGTGCAGTATTTCCCAGCATCTTATCCTGAGCAGGGGATATACATTTTTACTATCTGTCACAAATCTCAATTAAAAAAACCCAATATTGTAATCAATATTCCATTTTTCTTTAGGTTTCAAATAGAAACCTGATTCAAAGGGACTTAGGAAAAAGTCAAACTGGTTCTTGTAAGTATAAAGGCAGAGGTCTCACATAATACCACTAGAAACCCATCTCTTGTTGCCCCTTGGTTCCATGTTACTTGGGATTGGTTTCACTGTCAGGTGGATTCTTGTTTCATGATATTGAGATGCCACCAGAAGCTCCAGGCTAACCCATTCCTGAGCCACTTCAGTGGAGAGCTTCGTTCCCCATAGTTGCAGCAAAATTCCCAGGCTTTTCCTCATTGCTCTGAATTGGTCACATGGTGACCTCTCAATCAATCAAACATGGTGACCTCTCAATCAAACATGGTGACCTCTCAATCAAACACGGTGGTCAAGCTGATTGGTCAGGCCTGGGTCATTGCCCATCTTCAGAGAGAAGCTAACCATTAGAGCATGTGGACTGGGAATGGGGCAGGTAGTCTTCAGTGATAGAAATCTTTTGTCAATTTGATGCAATCTAAAATCACTGGGGAAGAGAGTCTCAGTAAGGGATTGTCTACATGGAATTGCCTGTGGACGTGTCTGTCTTAATTGAGGTAGAAAGACCTGTCCATCCTGAATGTGGTTAACAGTTTTTCATGTGCTGGGCATTCTATGAGTAAAGAAAGCTAGCTGAGGGTATGCAAGCATGCAGCATGGGTGCATGCATTTCCTTCTGCTCTTGACTGTGGATGTGATGTGACTAGTCTCAAGCTCTGTCCCTGTGACTTCCCTGCAATGGACTGTAACCAGGACTTGGAAGTCAACTGTAAGCCAAATAAACCATTCCTCCCCATACTGCCTTTTGTCTTGGTATTTTATCACAGCCACAGAGATGAAACTAGGACAAGTGATGACTGAGACATTAGTACCCCCAAAATGGAAATGAACGATGTACAGGCCCAAACAACCCGTGCCATTGTTGAACACTTTCAAATTTATAACAAGTAACTGGATACACATAATAAGATTTGGGGGTTCAGGGGGCTGGAGAGATGGCTCAGTGGTTAAGAGCACTAACTGCTCTTGCAGAGAACCCGGGTTTGATTTCCAGCACCCATATGGCAGCTATGAACTGTCCTTAACTCCAGTTCAGGGGGAATCCGAAGCCCTCTTCTGACCTCTGCAGCATTGCATGATACAGGTGCACTCACATACATGCAGGCAATACACTCATACACATAAAATAAAAATAATAAAATATTAAA
>NW_008357456.1:687041-703081 GCF_000622305.1 Nannospalax galili
TGATACATTTGTTTATAGTGAAACAAACCAATGGCCAATACAAGGGAATTTAAAAAGTTTGATGGTAGGTATCTCCATACTTAATCACAATATAAGTGCTTTCTCCATGAGACTGGAAACAAGTCAAGATTATTAACTAGCACTGTGTATATTTAATATTACAATGACAATTCTAGCCAATGCAATAAGACAAGGAAAATTTTTCATAAAGATTTTAAAGGAATAAGAAAAACCATTTTCTACAAATGTATGCCATTATGTACATAGAAAACCTAAAAAGATCTACAAAATAACTAGTGAAAATAAATTAATTTAGCAAGGTCGCTAGATACAGAGTAAATGTAAAAATTCAAATGTGTTTATTTAAACAATCATCAAATAATTGGAAAATGAGCGGTTAAGAGCACTGACCACTCTTGCAGAGGACCCGGGTTTGATTCCCAGCACCCATATGGCAGCTATGAACTGTCCTTAACTCCAGTTCAGGGGGAATCCGAAGCCCTCTTCTGACCTCTGCAGCATTGCATGACACAGGTGCACTTATATACATGCAGGCAATGCACTCATACCATAAAACAAAAATAATAAGTAAAAATTAAAAAAAAAGATTTGGGGGTTCAGGAAAAGCAGATTGGGCTGTAGTCGGGTTTGATTTCCAGCACCCATATGGCAGCTATGAACTGTCCTTAACTCCAGTTCAGGGGGAATCCGAAGCCCTCTTCTGACCTCTGCAGCATTGCATGACACAGGTGCACTTATATACATGCAGGCAATGCACTCATACCATAAAACAAAAATAATAAGTAAAAATTAAAAAAAAAGATTTGGGGGTTCAGGAAAAGCAGATTGGGCTGTAGTTGTAATCTTATTTGTATATGACAAATCTGAATAACTAGGAAATCAAAATGCTAGGAAAGAACTTGACCCTCTGTATCTCTTCAATCATGATCAAGAAATATGATGCCAGGCTGGAGAGATGGCTCAGCAGTTAAGAGCACTGGCTGCTCTTGCAGAGGACCTGGGTTTGGTTCCCAGCACCCACATGGTAACTAATAACCATCCATAACTCCACCTCCAGGGGATTAGATGTCCTCTTCTGACATTCGTGGGCATTGCAAAACACGGGTGCACTTACAAACATGCAGGCAATATACACATAAAATAAAAAATAATAAAATATTTTTAAAAAGAAATACGATGCTGGTAGATGAAATGAAATGAGCAGTATTTGAAGAAATAAAGTTGCAAGATGGTCTTATCTTCAAGTTTTGATCAAATAGGTGGTTAAGACTTGAAGCACTTTTGTTAGGCACCCTCTATTTGAAGTCAAAACTGTTCTAGCACTGAAATGACTTTAGTGAATCACATAAAGGCTTTGCGTAGAGCCTTAGCAGGGCTTAGGACTTAAGACCCAGCTTACCCAGCTAATGAGTGAAGCACTGTTTATATATCAGAGGTCTTACACTTACCAGGAAATCATTGCTTAGTTTTGAACTATTTCATAAATCAGAAAGTTTGAGTACTAAGGAGGTTAGACCAGCAAATCTTCCTGTTCACAGATACAGGTTGATTCCATGTACCCCTCTGGTGTATATGTATAACTTTGTGTTAATGAAGTTTCCATACCTTTTTGATTTCTTTACCTGTAATGATCTCAGTTGTCCTTTGGGACAAATTGTCAGCTTATTTTGTCTGCCAAATGTGCAATGGTTGTCTTAATTACTTTTACTTTTTAAAAATTTGAGTTTATAGGATGAAAACAAGCCTCTTCTCTTGCTTTCTTGATGTGGGTGTCGTTTTGTTAAGCACTGTGTTTAGCTTTTCAGATGAAAACAATGTCTCACTCTGGCTAGTGTGAGCAGAAAGGAAATTATCAGGGATGTGAAGGAACTCAGGATTTCTAGGAGACCCAGAGTCAGGCTTGGAGGCCATGCAGCTCAGAATACTCCACAAATCACACCACTGGTGACTTCATGGAGCTGGTGGAACCTCTATTAGGTGACCTGCCTCTGCTCATAGAAGCATCTAGGCTTCTTCTGGGGGTACCTCAACACCCGTTGGCATCTTTGCCATTTCTTTCCAATCCCCACTGCAGTAAATTCTGCATAGTAAATTCTCCCTCACCTCACTGTCTTCTGAGGAGAGTTTCTCTGGGGTTGGAGCTCAGTGCATGCTTGAACCCAGATGTAAGGCAAGTTATGGAGGGAAATTTCTGATTCCCACCTTGGGGAAGTCCAGAACTGCAAAGCAAGAAATTTCTCAAATGTGGAATATTAAAAAAAGTTGTTTGGTCACAAAGTAGGATAAACCCAAGAAAGGGACCGTCTTATCTATCAATGCTCTATTGTTTTGGAATCACTGACTACCATTGTTTCAGTCCATTTTGTATTGTCATAATGGCAGAATACCGGATGTTGGGTACTTTATAAATAAAAGAAGTTTACTTAGTGCATAGTTTTGGAGACTGAAACTCTGAGATTGGGTGATCCCATCTGTTTGGCCTCTGGTGAACCTGTATCTCAAATGGCAGAGAAACAGGAAGAGAAATGACCTACCTCTTTAGTGGCTTCTTTGCTTCATCCATATCTGCTAAATGTCTCCATGCCTGCCCTATGTGATGATGAGGGGAATTTCAAAGGAAGAGAGAGGCACCTGATGCTCAGATTCCAAGTTTGCCTTAACAGCTGTAGTACTGACTTAGGAAGGACAGTCGTGTGCGGCAGAGGGCCAGCTGGATTTCTGCTGAGCCTTTAACCCTGTCCCTCAGTCCTCTTCAAGGATAAATGGGCAACAGAGGTGAGAAAGATGGGTTTGCTGTTTCTGCCTCAGCTAAGCCTTTGATGGCTTGAGAAAGCATTTTAAGTATATAAATGGTAGCAGTTACAAATAGAAACTTTCAAGACTGGAATCTTCCAATGACATGGCTTGTTTTATAGTATAATTCATTATTAACGGATAAGATGGTAGTTTTATGTGTAGCAAAAGCTAGAGGAACGAAGGGGTCAGGCAGGAGATGATCACACTTTTGACCAGGAGGATTATTAAAGCCTTGACAAAGGAGGACCATGTGCGGGACACCGAGGGCGCCAAAGTGCATGAGTGCTATGGTCTCTGCCTGGGTCAGAGTCCTGGAGGTGGCTTGCTAGGGGTGAGGAGGTGGACAAGTTATTTAACGCTTTTGGGCTTGTGTTTCTTAAATGGGAGACTAATGACAGTACCTGTCTTACAGTGTTGGGGAGATTATATGAGACCATACAGGGGAAGTTATTAAAGCATGTGCCACCTATAGTAAGTGCTCTATAGGTGTCCGTTATTCAGATTATTCACAGGCAGAGAATGAGGGTTGGGTGTATTTGGGGAGGAAGGAGGCGGCAGTTGTAGGCTGAGGCACAGTCCTCCTTCTCCCTCCTTATTTATTATTATTATTATTATTATTATTACTATTACTTAGTATTAGAGATTGAACCCAAGGCTTTTCAGATGCCAAGTAATGTTTTGCCACAGAACTTTACCCCCAGAACAGAATATTTATTTTCCAAGCAGTCTCCTCTTCCTGGTTTGGCTTCCTATAGTCTTCAAAGTCAAACAGGAGCATATCCTGACCCACCTACATGGCGCTCCTCCAGGCTGAGTAAACTGGTCTTCTGTTCTATCAATCAGCATCTAAAACATTTGTTTGGCATGTGCCAGTCCCCCAGAGTGTCATCACCCATGAGCAAGCAGATAAGATCACATTCCTGAGTGTTCAGAGCTAAGGAGCAGGCCTTTGACCCATGGTGACCCCTCAAAGGTGTGGACACTGGGAGGGGCAGTGGGAAGCATAAAGCTGTCCCCCCTTCCCTTGTCTTGCCTCTAAACCCAACAATCTGAATCCCAAACATCTAGTGGAATTGGCCAGAGCCTGGCTTGCACAAGAAAGGTGCAGATGAAGTGCTCTTGAACAAGGGAAGGGTGCTTGCTTGTGATTCAGAGGTCAGCAGCAGGAACGTCTTAGATGTTGGCTGTTTTCTGACCCTTTCTGTTTATTGTGTGCCTTTGGAAAAAGCTCTTAACCGAGCCCTAGGTGTGTCTCTGAGCAGAGAGACAGAACCTGAAGTTGAAGACTTCCCTGTGGCCTCCAGCATCTCCCTCAGCTCTGCTGCATAAGGTCCTGACCAGCCCTGCCCCCAAGGGTTAGAGGTGTCATGGTACAAGTGGTTTCCTCCACAGAGCTGGAGGGGGCCACCAGGAAGATGGTGCTGTTTTCTGGGTTCTAGTTTCTTCATGCCTGTCAGTTTTCCTTGTTGCCCCATTTAAAATGTAGCTGTTTTTTATTTATTTTTATTATTTTAAATTTTTTTAGAAGAGAAGCGGGTAGGGTACTGGAGAGATGGCTCTTAACCAATGGCTGCTTGTGCAAAGACCTGGGTTTGGTTCCCAGCACACATATGGCAGTTAACAACCATCAGTAATTTCAGTTCCAAGGGCTCAATGCCCTCTTCTGGCCTCTGTGGGCATTGCATGCATAGGTGCACTTAGCAATAAGCAAGCAAAACACTCATACACATAAAATTAAAAAGAGAGAGATGGGGAAGAAAGAGAGAGAAAGTTGGGCATGGTTACACCCATCTTTAAACCCAGCACTCTAGAGGCAGAGACAGGAGGTTATCTGTGAATTTCAGGCCAGCCTGATCTACATAGTGAACTCTAGGCTAGCCAGTGCCACACGGTGGGACCCTGTCTATAAATAGATAGATGATAGATAGGTGATAGATAAATAGATAGATGATTGATAGATAGATAGATAGAGGATAGATAAACAGATGATAGATAAATAGATGATAGATGATAGATAAATAAGAAGAGTGAGAGCGAGAGAGAAGGGATAAGAGGAAGAAGAGGGAGGAGGAAGGAGAGAAGCAGGCTGGCTATTGTTGAGTGTTAGCTGTGGGGATACTGACAGACAGGTCTTATTTCTTATCTATTATGCTCATCACAAGACTGAGCATTTACAGGCTTGTTAAACGGAATAGGCAATAATTAATTCCAATTGCATGCTCACTCTACAGATGTTATTTGCTTCATCTATACAGTACAAAGTAAACATAAAAATAACTGGCTCTTTGAAGAACAGATGTTTCAAGAGCTAGTTTTAGTTGCATTTATTTAATAATGACTTGTGGTATTCTAAGGTGATTTATTATTTAGAAGTTATCATTTCCTCAGTCCCACCCCTAACTTCACATTCATGAGATAGAAAATTAAAACATTGATTTTTTTTCCCTATAAGATTTAGGCTCCCACAACCTCATCTGTAAGATTAAGGTGCATAAAACTGCTCAGTGGCCCTCCATCACTTTGGATAAATGCTGCTTGATTTTTATTACTTTGCCTTTTTTAATGGGGTAATTATTTTGTGTCTGAGATAAATGTGAGAATCTATTAGATTGATGAATGACTGAATAGCCTCTTCTTATACAGTGTGTACAAGAATTTTCAAGGGAGGCTGTCAAGATGGCTCCCTGGGTAAAGGCACTTGCTGCTAAGGCTGATGACCTAAGTTCAATACCAGGATTCATGGCGGAAGGAGAGAACTGACACCCAGGTTTCCCTCTGACCTCCAAAGATGTACAGTGGTGTCCTCCTCCAATAAATAAGTTTGAAAGAAATTTTAAAAAGAATTCCAGGGGCTGGAGAGATGACTCAGAGGCTAAGAGCACTGGCTGTTCTTACAGAGGACCTGGGTTTGTTTCCCAGCACCCACATTGTGGCTAACTGCCTATAACTTCAGTTCCAGGGTATTTGACACCCTCTTATGGCCTCTGCAGTCATTGCATGCATGTGGTATACTTACATACCCACAGGCAAAGCACTCATACACTATAAATAAATTAAATTAAAAAGAGTTGTAAAGGCTCTTATTTCATATAAACAAAACCAAAACATACACTTGTCAAAACCCATCTCCACTAATTCATAGCTTCCTAGAATTGGGTTGTGGCTGGGAAGCCTCCTTTCAGGAATGTGGGGCATGGCAACACAGTTGGGAAGTGTTTCCCAGCGGCTGGCATGTCAGGATGGGGATTTCTCTTGGAATCAAGTGCTGTTCATCTACCATCTAAGTCAGAAACCTGCTAACATGCTTTATTTGACCTGACATGCTTTTAAAAAAACTTAAAATTTATTGCCAACTTAATAAAAAAGAGGATGTCATATTAAAAATGTGGCTTTCAGGCTTCTTTTGAAATATCATACCTGTACAATCCAGAGACCAGTTCCTGCATGGCAGAAGTTGTCTAGTTGAGACACAGGTATACTCTGTACCCATTAAATGACTCCTCATTCCGTCCCTACCTCCCAGCACCTGCTGGCCACACTTCTACTTTCTGTCTCTATGACTTTGACTACTCTGGGCATCTCATATAAATGGAATCAAGTACTATTTGTCTCTTTGTGATTGGCTTATTTTCTTAAGGTTCATTCATAGTATATCTGGTGTCAGAATTCCCTTCCCTTTTAAGGGAACTTTTAAAAATCCATTCATCTTTGGTGGATACTAGGTTGTTTCTGCCTTTTTTCCATTCTGAGTAGTGCTTCTACAAACATGTTGTACAAATATCTAAGACCCTTAAAGGTTTTTGGACAATTCTCTCAACATTTTTATTACAGTGTGTTCTGTGGCCTGCTTTGGTTTCTCTCACACTCAGTCCTCTAGGACTGGCTTCAGCTGATGAATTAACTCCTGGAGAGACATTGAGAAACCTTTAAGACATCTCATGAAAATGACCAAGATGCTTTAAAATTGTAAAAGGCAAGGCTATGGGATTTTTCAAGATTTGGTATCACAGTAATAAAAATGTCTGAAAATACCATCTTGTGATTTATTCAGTCCTTAATTTAGTTATAGAAGCTCTTATTTGAGAAAGAAATTTGCAATGTACTCTATTTTCTTTAACCAAATGAAACTTGTTCACCTTGCTTTTGTGTGCTGTGTATGCTGAGACCTTTTTATTAGAGGTGCCGAAAAACAGAAAATATGAAAATAATTTAGATTTTATTTCTGAATTTTCAAGTTGCTTTAAGCTAGGAAAAGTGTGATTGTTTTTCACTTTGTTTTAAATGAAAGTTCAACACAGGGTTTTTGTTCTTTGTTTGCAGAGATTACTGATTCTGATTTGGTTTTTATTAGGGGCAGCAGCAGTCTGAATGTCATTATCTGGCATGGACATATGGCAATTCAATTTTGTTATTATGTGAGTGAAATATTGATGTTAATTCAGAATTTTGGAGACTTGTATATGCATTGGGCTAGGATTTGCATTTCTAATATTTATTTATCATTTCGGACTACTGCAGTTGCAGCTATAACTAAAAAATGTGGGTTTTTTGGAGAGAGACTCTCACTATGCATCCCTGACTGCCTCAAACTTGCAGTCATGCCTGAGCCTCCTGAGCGCTAGGACTATAGGTGCACCTTCATGCCTGAGATGGATGGAGCTTTTGAAATTAAGAGTGCAATTAATATTGTACAGAGAACATTATATATTATTTATTATTTTTGTTTTTATGTGTATGAGTGTATTGCCTATATGTAGGTAGGTGCTTCTGTGTTGTACAGTGCCCGTGGAGGTCAGAAGAAGGCATCAGATCCCCTGGAACTGGAGTTAGGATAGTTGTTAGCCAACATGTGGGTGCTGGGAATTGAACCTGGGTCCTCTGCAAGAGCATCCAGTGCTCTTAACCACTGAGCCATCTCCCCAGCTCTACAGAGAACATTTCAATCCCTAAGAAAACAAGTTATTCTGAAGGACTTGCAGAAATGGAAAAGCATTTATCTGTAAGCAATTTGACACACAAATCACAGATCCTTCTATTTTCTTCACTTTGGCTGGACTTTTGGAACTATTCTTCCAGTGCATAAAATTTGTTTTAGCAGTTCCAGTTTTACTGTTGCCTTAAAATCCTATGATTGCATTTCCTTAAAAGTGTTTTATAACCCAGTCTTTTAAAGTAATGCAGTAAACCTTCATCCGAATTACCCTCAGTGTGCTTGTAACTTTAAGAAAACATGACAATCTTAATGTGTGGAGGAAATTTTTCATTCATATCCCTAAACAATGAATCATATTTCAAAGGTTCATCCTCTATCTTGATATGAACATATTAGCTGATAAAACTTGTCCCCTCCTGCTTATCTATTTCAAAACTATAACATTTAGGGACCAGCAAGATGACTCAGAGGGTAAAGTCCCTTGCCACCAAGTCTGATGACCCGAGTTTCATCTCTGGGACTCACATGATAGAAGGAGAAAACTGACTACCAAAAGTTGTCTGTGACCTCCACATGGGTGCTGGTGGCCCATGCACACCCCCAAATAAATAAATAAACATAATACATTTTAACTTTATAGCATGTAGAAGACATCTGAAGTTAAGATTTAATAATCTTCTCTCAAAGAAGTGTGTTGTCATTTGACATGTCATTTTCTACCTGTTCCCATCCCAACTCCCCAGCAATGCTCTTTGTGGCTGTAGGGAGTGATTCTTTTTCCCACAATAATTCTTGGATGCCTTGGATTATTAATTTAGCAAAGGGGGGGAATTTGTACTATGCAGGATTGTTTTGTAGGTTAAATATATAATTCAAATTGTTTAAGCAGAGTAACCTAAATAGCTTCAAATTCCAGGGGTGGAATTTAGACTCCCTAGGATCAAGGTGCTCAAAAGACGTTAGGAATCCATTTCTCATATCGTCTGTCTCCTGACTTTTTCATGTGCATTGACTTAATTCTCAGGCTGCTCTATCCATGCAGAGGCCATGAAGGTCACCATTAGTTCCCATGTGTACATCATCCTCACAGTTAGTGATCTTACAGAAAAGAAAAACTATGATAGTTCTGACAGTTTTGTATGAGACAGGTGTAGTCAGTGTTGAACCATTTCCTCTACCTGGAGACAATTGCTGTGATAGGAGGGTCAAGGACTATGGTTGGCCAGCCTGGGTCACATGATCATCATGGACCAAGGGGCTAGGGAGGGCTGGGGAGATTACTTAGTGGGGGAAGAACATTTGCTACACAAGCATGAGGACCTGAGTTTGGATACATGGCAGTCAGGTAAAGAGCTGGATGGCCGAGGCCCTAGTAACCACAGTGCTGAGGGGGATAGAGACAGGAGGCTAGCTGGGGCTCCCTGGCTACCAGCCTAGCTCCAGGTTTGGTGAGAGACTCTGTATCAAGGGAATAAGGCAAAGAGTGATGGAGCATGGCACCCAGAATCCATCTTTGACCCATTGGTTCAACCCCCCCCCAACATATGCACATCACACACACACACACACACACACACACACACACACACACACACGCTGCACATAGAGCAAAACAGCATAAAACATTTCTAATATTTATTTAGCATTTTGGGATGGAGAGGAGTTGGTTAAATTCCAAATGTTTGACAGAGTTTCTCATAGAAACTCTCATGTCAGAAAAGAAAAAAAAAAAAAAAAAAAAAAAAAAAAAATCCCCATACCGTTGTTCACAGGTCTACAAGATCTCTAAGGCGATGAATTGGTTTTATCTTTATTTCCTCCAGAGTGGGTGACACTTTAAGTCTTAAAGTTTAAACCTTAATGAAATTGCTCAATTAATGATGACTAAGTAAATGGGGGTATGAAGAGGGTGTGTGAAAAGTTTGATTTTGGAATTATTGCAATAGTGTTTCTAAGGCTAAGGCAACCTGTGAGACAGAGGAACACCTCAGGACCAGCAACTGTGGGAGGCTGTTAGAAAGAAGCCACAGGTCTTTTTAAAGACACAAGGAAGCACTTATTCTTAGAACCAGACAGATCAGTGACTGTAGGAAGGAGACCTAACATGTGTTAGCCTGGGGTAAGGGAATGACCACCATCAAGCTGGGGCCTGGTGGGGAGGAAGTGGGGAGTGAAAATACCCCAGTCTTCCTCTCACCTGCTCCATCATTCCTGAACCACCTAGAATCCAGAAGGCAAGAGAATCCAGTTAACGTGATACCTGACCATCCATCTCCAGGGATATGGAAGGACAGCTGGAGGACACGCCAGTCTTCTTTCTCAGTTTAGTTTCCTTCTGACCGGGTCCTGAAGTGGATCTTTGTAGATATATTCACTTTCTACTGCATCTAGCCCGAACAAAGATTTTCCTGTCTCACGTCACATACCCTTACCTGGAGTACAACACATGACTGGGCTGGAAGCATCTGGCTCTTCATGTGCTTGGGGTCCTCTGATACTGTGTAGTGCACAGTGCGTTCTGTGGCCCGCCTTTGCACTGTACCTGAATTGTGCTTGCTGCTAAGGGGAAGGGGCACAGAGAAAAGAAGAGGAAAGAGGAGGTGAAGCTTTATCCTGCCGTGGTTAGGATTTGGAACTAAGGACTGTGTTGGTTAGTTTTAACTGTCAACTTGACCCAGCCTAGAATCACACCTGAGGCCCTCAACTGAGTAATTATTTGGATCAGGTTGGCCTGTGGGCATGTCTGGGGAGGGGTTGTCTTGATTGTTATTTGAGGTGGGAAGACCCAACTTGAATTGTGGGGGGCACCATTCCCTAGGCCGGGGGGGGGGCGATCCTGAACAATATAAGAGAAAGCTAGCTGTGTAGCAGCAAACCGGCAGTGTGGGTACAGTCACTGCTCTCTGCCCTGAAATGTGGATGTGATGCTTTGTTTCTTCCTTGACTTCTCCACCATGATGGACTGGTGAGCCTGGAACTGTAAGCCAAATAAACCCTTTCTTCCTTCAGGTGCTTTTGGTCAGGATATTTTAACAGCGACAGAAATGAAACCAGAACAAGGACCTATCAACAGATCAGGTGTGACACTCTATTTTCGTAGGTTATCAAATGCTGATGAGGTTGAGAGAAGGACCAAGGTTGCAGTGGGAAAAACAATGATGTGATCAGTTGGTGAGAATCCAGTATAAGGGACACAGTTCAGAAAGGAGATCGTTGATTATTGCCAGAGCAAAAGTACCAACAAATAATTTAGATGCAGTTTGAAGTGAGATTGAGAGGTACTGGCCTTGCCTTCACTCTCAGCACCTTTTCAGGAGTAAGAGAACTAGAAAACAGGCCTTGTGATGTTGTACCATGGAGAACAGAAACACAGAGCAAGAGGTAATATAGCTGTGGTGCACTCAGGCACCCTTGTGGTTGGAACCAGCTATGGGGCCCTGGGGGTGAATAAAATCCATGGTTCATTAGCTTGTGCAATGAAAGTGAAATAAAGTATAGAAAATGCTCAGAGACATCCAGGGTGGTGCAGAGGGTAGACACAATGAATGCACCCAATGTTTGCCTTTCCCTACTTTGCTTTTTTTCTGCTCTACTCTGATTTAGGTCCCTAATTCTTAGTCTTTCCTTTTGAAAATGTCCAAGATGATGGGACTTAGGTAAGTAGGACTATGAAGTAAGGTAAATGATCTGGAGACTGGTAGTTTTCTCAGATCCCTGTGCACATGACCTGTTGTGCTCCATGTTTAGGGCTATGAGTGTGTTTCTCAGAAGTCACTGGAGAAGTAACCCACTGTGTCTAAAGTGTCCTTTTCTCAGGTCACCCTAGAGAAGATACCCCTTGGTCTGGAACTACTTTGTTTCACTAGAAATAGAAAACATTTACTAAGTATCTACTGTGTGCCATCCACTCATCTAGCCTTTAGAATTGTTTTCAATTTATTTATATGTTTGAGGGTATTGCCTACATGTATATAAGGGCACCACATACCTGAAATGCCCATGGGTCCCAGAATAGAGCATTGGATCCTGTGAAAATGGAGTTATAGATGATTGTTAGCTGCCTAATGAGTGCTGGGAACCAAACCTCTGCAAGAGCAGCCAGTGCGCTTAATTACTGAGCCCTCTCTCCAGCCCCTCCTCTCTGCCCTAGGAATATGGAGAGGTACAAAAGACCGACATGTTTACTTTCATGTAAATAGGATTAAAGGGCAATTAAAATAGAAAGTAGAATTCTAATTACAGTAGAATTGAAGACAATTCCATGACTACTGAGATAGTAAGAGCAGATGACTGTGAGACCATGTGTGGTTGGGTGGCTGGGGAAAATCTCCTCGGGGTTTAAGCCAAGTTTGGAATAATAGAAAGAAAAAACCCATGAGAAAAGCAAGAAAAAGAATATCCCAAGCATAGGGAACAGTATGGGCAATAGCTCAGAGACTGAACTAGTCACCCAAAGGTGATAACAAGCCGGACGTGGGGAAGAATCCAGAGTGTCCTAGAGGGCAAAGAAAATGCTTACAATGATGTTGCCCAGGTTCACGTGGCCTTGGAGGCCACTTCAGTAGGGTTGGGTATTTGCTAAAGCTAATGGGAAGCTATGGAAGAGCTATGTGTAGAGAAACAACATTGTCTTGGCCTTGTTTTTAAGTGAACAACTGCTTTTTGATGAGCAGATCATAGAGAATAGGAGTTGAAGGGGGAGGCTCCTTGAGTTTTATTGTGACCCAAGATATGATGGTGGCCTGAATAAGGTACTGTAGTAATGAGGAAAGAAAAATTGAGAAATTGAGGAAATATTAAAGGCAGAGAAAGGGAAATGAGTTAAAATAAGTTAGGGAGTGGAGGAGAAAGGGAACTCAAGAGTGATTCCTAGTTTTTGCATCTAGCACTTTGGCGAATGGTGATGAGTTTTGTTCTGAGTTGAAGAAATGGAAAGCTATATTGGGGGCTGTAGTGAAGGTGAGATCGGTGAGTTCAGGCTGTGCATGGTAGCCAAGCCACACCAATACTTGCACTGCAGGCCTAGCCTCCAGTACCAAACAAGTAACTCAGTGAATGAGGTTACCTGGATGAGCCCCAATCCAGTACTGGTGTCTTTACTGGAAGAGAAGAGCATAGACTCACACAGATGGAGCTTGATGTCAAAGTTCAGTGAGAAGGTGGCTATTTGCATGCCAAGGAGAAACAGCTCAGAAGAAAACAATCCTGCTGACACCTTGATTTTGGCTCTCTAGCTTTTGTTATTGCAGCCACAGTAAACTGATACTTATTAAATTAGAATACCAGTTAGATGGAAGTGGCAATGCAAACCCACTAGTTAGACATATGGACCCAGGGGAGATGAAGGTGAGTGAACGAGAGAAATTGAGAGGATCACTGATGTACCCAAAGCCATGTAGTCTATTGGATGAGACAGGACTTTGGCTGAGAGTGTAGGTAGGGGAAGAGGAGCCAGGAAGAGCCTTGGAAGAGTGAGAGGTGAACAGAGAAGCAAGGAGAGGTCAGCAGAAGACAGGAGCTACTGGGGTCAGTGCTCTAAAAAGCCACCTTTCTTTGCTCTTTAGCCCAATAGCCTTGCTTTTGACTCCTCTCTCAGACCAACATTTGCCACATGAATCTTTGGATTTACATTTTATCTGTTCGATCAGTTTCCTGCCCCTTAGTGCTCACTCACATGTATCACTCTTGTTGATTAGATGTAGGGTATCACATGTCCAGGTTTGTCCAGGATTAGTGAGATCGTGGGGTATGGGACCATCTGTGCTAAAACTGAGACACTCCTGCCTAGGAGTGAGATAAACTGAGATAAACTGGCTATCTTAATAAAAAGGAAGCTTTGGCAAGATTTCATTTATTTCAACTTCCTAGCTTTACCCAAAGTGACTGGTCCAAGAAAATGTTATAGCTGTCATGACCATTGTCTTTGAAACACACATCCATACCCACACCCACTAAAAATATTTCATTTATTATTATTTTATTTTATGTGTATAAGTGTATTGCTTACATATATGTAAGTGCACCTGTGTCATGACCGCCTGTGGAGGTCAAAAGAGGCCATCAGATCCCCTGGAACTGGAGTTATGGATGGTTTTTAGCTGCCATGTGGATGCTGGAAACTGAACTTGGATCCTCTGCAAGAGTAGTCAGTGCTCTTAACTGCTGAGCCATCTTTCCAACCCCTGTTGTTTTTGAGACAACGCATCACTATGTAGCTCAGGCTGACCTTGAACTTGGCCATCTTCTTGCCTCAGCCACCTATAGCTGGATGTTACTATGTCTAGCTCCTCATGGATATTTTTATTGAACCTACCTAGAAATGGGTGGGTACCAATATGAGATAAGCCAAGTAATGAAAATGTAAGCTTGAGACACCATCTAGTCCAATTATCCTCTGCTTAGTTTCATTTTAGGAATATTCTTTGGCCTGTGTTTGTGTTAATGATTTCATACATTTCAGAGTGTACATGTTGAGTAATTGTTTCCCCAATGATTCTAAGCATTTGCTTTGGCTAATTTGAACCTTTTACTGAACTCATTAATAATACCCTTGGCATTGTATAAAATCCAAAATTGGACCCAGTTTTTGCTCAGTAGGTTTTACTTGGTCCAAATGCAGCAGATGCTCAAAAGCTAAACACCGGACTGAATTGGTTTACCTTTCCTAACCTTGTTCTGGGAAACTGGTAAATGCAGCCCTTCAGATCTTCCCAATCCAGTAATGAGGGCTCTGTGCAGAACACTTGTTATTTGTTCATGTCTCACTGGCCTAGTTCGGTTCTTTAGCCCAGGCTACCCACCATACCGGTTCTTCCTCCCTCACTCCATCTTCCATCCTTCTCATCCTCCTAGTGCACTTCCAGACTGGGCAGGAGCAGGTACTGGACAGTTTATTAGATCCATCCAACTAGTGTCCTACCCTCATAGTACATGATATGGGACTAACTTTATACTCACCAGAGGCATGTTACTGCTGAAGGCCAGCTAGCCTGAAGTCCAGCCTAAGTTCTGTTAGTTTCCCAGGACTGCTGTAGCAAATGGCTACAAATGAAGAAGCTTAATACAACAGTTCTGTTCTCCTGTACTTCTGGAGACTGGAAATCTGAAAACAAGGTATCAGCAGGGCTTTGACCACTCCAAAGGCTCCAGCAGACTCTCCCTCCTCCTTCCTTTCAGCTCCTGGTGGCTGCATTCATCTGTGGCCTTTCTTGGCTTGTAGACACATCACTTCAGTCTCCCCCTGTTTCTATGTGATGCCTCTGGTTCAGATTTTCCTTTTTGATGGACACTAGCTATTGCTTAGGGCCTTCCCTAATCTAATATGGCCTTGTATAAACTAATTATAACCTCAAAGATCTTGTTTCTTAATAAAGTCACATTTCTACTGAGAGTTAAGATTTTTGTATATCATTTTGGGGATAAAATTCAATGTACAAGAACTGTCTAATGGCAAATCCCATGTAGAAGAATATTTACTCATTTGTAGGACCTGGAGAAGTGGCAGTCACACATTTAAGGAACTAATAGTTGCTGATTTTGAGGCAGAATGAATGAATAAACATGAACAGGATATTGAGGCAGATATGTTTAAATGTCAATCTTATTAGCTGTCTGAGAGACCCTGAAAAAGTGATGTGCTTTCTTGACCCCTAGTTTCCTTATTTACAATGAGCACAATGCCTACTTTACAGAGCTATTGTGAGGTCACATAAAATGATGTACATAAAGCACTTGGCACAGTGTCTGGCACACACTCTGCTCAATTAATGCTGTCTCTTACTTCCATTATGATCTGAGCTCATTTCATATACATAAACGTGCAAATTTCACAGTATTCTTCATGAGTTTAAAAGTAAAAACTATCTAACTAGGGAGTGGGGAGATGGCTCAGAGCTTGCTACATAAGGATGAAGACCTGAATTCAATCCACAGAATTCATTTAAGAATGCCAGATGTATTGGTGTCCACTTGTAATCCCTGGTGGATATGGGTGGGTTCCTGGGGCATGCTGGGACTAGCCTAATTAGTGAGCGCCAGTCCAATGCAAGATGCTGTCTCGAAAAGAGATGAACTGCATTCCTGAGGAATGACATCTGAGGTCGTCCTCTTTTCTACATGTATGTATACATATATGCATCACACACATACACACACACAAATGAACACACATTTAAAAAAAATTATCTGGCTATAATGCTGAAATTATTTGCCAGTGTCTATGTCATTAAGAATTGAATTTGAAGAGAGACTTGTTTTTTTAAAAATATTTATTTTATTTTATTCTATTATT